>NW_012113919.1:10607771-10608076 GCF_000951035.1 Colobus angolensis palliatus | reverse complement strand
AGATGTGTGGTATTATTTCTGAGGACTCTGTTCTGTTCCATTGGTCTATATCTCTGTTTTGGTACCAGTACTATGCTGTTTTAGTTACTGTAGCCTTGTAGTATAGTTTGAAGTCAGGTAGCATGATGCATCCAGCTTTGTTCTTTTGGCTTAGGATTTTCTTAGCAATGCAGGGTCTTTTTTGGTTTCATATGAACTTTGAAGCAGTTTTTTCCAATGCTGTGAAGAAAGTCATTGGTAGCTTAATGGGGATGTCATTGAATCTCTAAATTACCTTGGGCAGTATGGCCATTTTCACAATATTG
>NW_012113919.1:10574805-10606915 GCF_000951035.1 Colobus angolensis palliatus | reverse complement strand
CAGTATTTTATTGAGGATTTTTGCATCGATGTTCATCAGGGATATTGGTCTAAAATTCTCTTTTTTTGTTGTATCTCTGTCAGGCTTTGGTATCAGGATGATGTTGGCCTCGTAAAATGAGTTAGGGAGGATTCCCTTTTTCTATTGATTGGAATAGTTTCAGAAGGAATGGTACCAACTCCTCCTTGTACCTCTGGTAGAATTTGGCTGAGAATCCATCTGATTCTGGACTTTTCTTCTTGCCCATTCCCATTTGAAATAAATCATCGTCTGGAAGAAACTACAGAGAAAATATTTTCCTTTATTTTGAACCTCTATAGCTTCTGCTCTAGCAATATTTCAGCCACAAGATTACTGGTTATACTTATGCAGAATTCATGTTAGCTTTCAGTAGTTAAAATGCCATTGATACTGTTTCTTGCAGAGTTACAAACAGAGCTTTATATGGTGAAACTAGAAATCAGAAGACCTTATGCAATATATTTTCCATAGTAAAACAATAAGAAATGGGTTGTTAATATTTGGAGGTAATGGAAGTTGATAGTTAGAGCTTTTTGAACATTTGAGAAAGAGGTAAAATTACATTTTTAAAAAGTCTAGAAAACAAAGTGAGTTTGTTGGTGTCTAAATTAAAAATTTATGTTAGGTAAGATAGTTTTTAAAAACTGCATAATGCATATTTTACCCATCTCCACCACCACCATACACACACACACACTCGCTGGAAAATAATAAACACAATCATGAAGTAATATACTGTGGATGGAAGGCTGAGTCTAGTTTGAAAATCTCTATATTGGAGATCTAACTCATACATGAATTCAGATGTCTAAACTGTCCAAATATGTATTTTTATTAAACCTAATAAACTGCCTAAACGTTTTATGTCTGACTTTTAGTGTCTGAACTAGTTTATGCTAATACTTACATAGTGTAAAAATTTACCTAAATCTTTGTTGTCTCAATTGTTTTGATTTTATTACATGGTGGACTTCTTAGAGAGGCTACAAATACCTTAATATTTCTCTTCCAAGAAAGTAGAGAGACTTGGGTCTTCTAGCAGTACAGACATTTAAGCCTCATTGTACTTACCCTACAAATTTGCCTAATTAAAAATAGTAATATCAAACAGACTTAACAAATTCAGGTAGTAGTAAATTTTTAAAGAAATTTAGTTTTATAACACAGAAATGAATTGCACAATAATCTTGGAGAACTTGGAAATCATAACCGTATGTCAACATGAACTGAAAAAGAACTGCTGTGATACTTATAACAATGAAAACAATAATGATAGCTAAATATCATGCACCAGTCACAGTTTTAAGACATATGTATATGTCTATATATGATGTCATAAAATTCTGTGATAGCCAAACATGTTTGGTACTTTTGTCCAAATACAGTGATCCCATTTTGAAGTGACATAATTTTTTGAGTGACTATAAAGAACAGGTGAAAATGCCTGAAAGTGGGTTACAGTTATGCCGAATCTGACATGTTGGGAGCACACCTTCAATGTTGTCATTGGGAACACAGCATCAGATGTCAACTATGAATATTTAGGATCACCAGTAAGAATCAACTCCAGGATTGCCTCTAGCAGAAACTAGATTGTCAATTCATTTGGCAAAACTTTAGGGCTACGTTCCATCTGAAGATACTTCCCATATTAGGGCTGATGACCTTTATCAAATGCATGCCAATGAAACCACTTGCTGGAGAATATGCCACTTGACCATCTAAGTATATTGCCCATTGGACACTCCTTAGGGAAACTTGTCAATCAGTAAAGACATTAGTGGTGACTGGGGAAGTCTTATTCTCACTCTCTTGATTTCACATTATGGCCATATGGAGTAGGGCTATGTGCTATTTGGTAATTGTCACATTATAATCTATCAGATTAAATATCATCCTCCTGAAAGAAGTGAAAAAGCAGGAATGAACATCTATTTGAGGTCAGAATAAAGTAGAAACTTTATAAAATTTATGGAGAATATTTCAACAGTAGTGTGGGAGTAATAAAACTATCGTGGCTGTGAGTTTCATTTGGGACTAAAGAGCTTTTGGTCTTCCTCTTAAAAATGTCTCTGCCTACTTAGAAAGCTTTTTTGTTTGTTTCAGACACAGTCTACAATAATTTTATACTAAATGCTTTAGGCATTAAATTATGTAATTAAAACTATTGAAGATCTGTTAGTAAAACAGATTAATTGATAAAGTAAGAATAGCAGGTAATGATGAGATAAATGGTAGTCTTTAAATAAATGTATTTAGAGGTTTACCTTTTATATAATGAAGTTGAGGAAATTTACAAAAATGCACACAAAATTACTTTCAAAATAATTAAAACCCTAGATAAAATATTAAAAATAAACTTACAGTGAAGAAAATTAGGATGTATATAACCCACACAGGTGCTACAATATGGTTCTAATTGGAAGGGAGGTATTTAGTTAATCGGGATAAAAATGAAATGATTACTCGTCTTTTCAATATTCTGAAAAATATGTCTCTCTAAATAAAATAAGTAATATACCATAAATGAAACAAAAAATTTAAGCAGCACCTCCTTGGATTAGCTTTTAAGGGAAATTAGCATTATAAAGAAATCAGCAGAGTGCTGCTATACTGCACCGTATAGAAGAATCAGAATCATGTGAGAGGTAATTGTGTGGAGTGATGAAGTACAGAGTCGATATTTTAGTTTCAACTCCAAGGTTTAATATTCACCTGCTTTACATCCCTGAACAGGCTAATGACTATCTCAAAGTTCAGGTTTGTTGTTGTTGGTTTTTTTTTTTTTTTTTTTTTTGGTTTTTGAAACGGAGTCTCTCTCTGTCACCCAGGCTGGAGTGTAGTGGCATGATCTGGGCTCACTGCAACCTCCACCTCCCAGGTTTAAGGGATTCTCCTGACTAAGCCTTCCAAGTAGCTGGGATGACAGGCTTGCGAAACCACGCCCAGCTAATTTTCATATTTTCACTAGAGACATTGTATCACTGTGTTCACCATGAGAATTCAGTTTTTACATAGTATCTACTGCACTGGTGGTGCTAAAGAATTTAGCAAATGCTAAGTAAATAGTAAATGTTAAATAACATCAATTATTGTTATTATTATCAGTAGAAAGAGGAGGAGGCGTAAACAGTAATTGCTAAATAAATAGCAATTATTGTCATAATTATTATTATTATATGAGAGATAGGAAGAAATTGGGGCAGTAATTATTAAATATCGCCATCATGGTCTTGTGGTAAGGGTTTCTATTAGCATTATAGTATATACATACCTAGCAATGTGTGTGTATACATATACACATAGGGTATACACATATGTATACACACAATGTTATATTGTGTCTATATATATTGTGTGTATGCATACATATGCTATATATGCATATGGATATACATACATACATATATACACACACATGCTACAAAGAATTATAGTTGCATTTCTATACAAATTTTTAATGCAACTAGATTTCAACTTTATATATGTTATAGGATAAAAGGACAACTTTATTATTTTCCATACAAAAGACGTTTTTCTCTACATCATTTTACAATATAACATATTCTGTCCTCATTGATTTATGACACCTCCCATATTATATTCTAATTCCATATTTACATGGCTGTGGTTCAGAGTCTTTTATTTGTCCATGGATTTATGTATACATTATTGTACCAATTCTACAATATTTTTATTACTGTAAACTTATAGTCTATTTTAATATCTGTTAAGACAATCTACAATTTTATTGTTTTATTTTAAACAAATTTCACATTCCAATAAAACATTTGTAGCATTGAAACTCTTTTGGTAAATAGTTACTTTCTCAAAGATAATTTAACTTTTTGTTTGACCTTTCATGGCTAAATAAGGCATGAAAATCAAGATTGCTTTGCTGGTAAACATTTTTAAATTGTTTTAATAAATGGCTTAACGTCTTTTGATAATTTAAAATAATTGCACAAAATATGGTACAATTTATTGTGGGAACAACAATGTATACATATATCATGTTGATAAATATCTGGTTAAATGTACATCAAAACCAAGTTACACTGCTATTTAATAATTAAATATCAGAGTAGCAGGTAAAATAGTTAAATGATTAAAAATTTATCTTATATTTTACACTATTGTTAGAAGTTTAAATTTTATATTTTTTCTATTTTTTTCTCATAATTATCACAGCAGTTTCTCAATTCTATGTCATTGTTTTTGTTTTATATCAGTTATGTGACAATATTTATATTGATGAAAACACATTTTGTGTTAAGCTATAAGTTATTTTAGCATACATACTTTAGTGTTTTCTTTATTTTGCCACACCTTCTCTGCAGTCATGGATTTAAAGCTGCTGATTTGGAATATTTTTATGCCTTTGGCATGGTATATTTCTGAGATTAGCCAGAATAGAAAGATTTTGTATTGCTTTTAAGTAGAATAGAAGTTGCATAAAGTGGCCTGGAGATGTAGGATTCATACTTTGCCCTCACCACAATTCCTATTTCGTATGACTTTCTCTTTGTCACTACTAAATATGAGCAAAAGTGTACTTAAAAGAAGATGCATTTAAAATAAAAAACCTTCCACAACGTTTACTTGCTGATTATTTTGATCTCTCCACCCTTAAAAATTAAATAACTAAATTCAGCTCATTGTGTATAGGTCAATACAATTGTACACTTAAATATTTGCCATGATTCTATGTGTATTCTGGCTAAACAAATACAAAAAGTAGAAGGTAGAAACTGATTGTATCAGAATTTTTCTGAGGAAACTATTTTTGAAATGTGGAAGTCAAATTTAATTTTGTTTCACTATTTTCTGTAAATCTTCAAGGAATATAGAACACATATTTATTTTCTTTCAACTGTCTATGTAATGAGTTGTTGAATTTTCCAGCAAATGTCCATTAATACTTGATTCTGAGTGATCAAGATTAACCATGTGCAAAATTTTCAGTATGTTGGTGATTAGGTTTATTGCTGGATCTATTTCCCTCTTTGTCCTGCCAGATTTGATTGTGGCCAAACATATTACAGACAGAGAAATTTACAAAATTTAAAGAGACATTACAAATTGGAGAAATATTCACAAGCATGCCTTACAAATAGGGAAGATTGCATGTAGGTGGGTTAATAGGGGAAGCTAGAATTCAAATGAAAATCAAGCCATGAGTTAAAAAAAGCACACTTAAACACATACATACGTGTACATATGTATGTATGTGTAATATATAATGTACACACATATGTATGTATACATATTGTATTAGTCTGTTCTCACACTGCTATAAAGATACTACCTGAGACTAAGCCATTTATAAAGAAAGGATATTTAATTGACTCATAGTTCCATATGGCTGGAGAGGCATCGGGAAACTAACAATCATAGTGGAAGGAAAAGGGGAAGCGAGGCACATCTTACATGGCAGAGGAGAGAGAGAGCAAGAGAGGAAAAGTGCCACACTGTTAAAACCATGAGCTCTCATTAGAATTCACTCACTATCATGAGAAAAGCATGGGGAAAACCACTCCCATAATCCAATCACATCCCACCAGATCCCTCCCTTGATGTGTGGGGATTACAACCCAAGATGAGATTTGGGTGGGGACACAGAGGCAAACCACATCATTATTCTCTTTGCCCCTCCCAAATCTCATGCCCTTTTCAAATTTTGAAGCCAATCATGCCTTCCCAACAGTCCCCCAAAGATTTAATTCATTCCAGCATTAACTCGAAAGTTCAAGTCCAAAGTTTCATCTGAGTCAAGGCAAGTTCCTTCTGCATATGAGCTTGTTAAGCAAAAAGCAAGTCAATTACTTCCAAGATACAATGGTGGTAAAGACATTGGATAAATGCTCCTGTTCCAAATGAAAGAAATTGGCCAGAGAAAAGGGGCTATAGGACCCATGCAAGTCTAAAACCTGGCCAGGCAGTCATTAAATCTTAAAGCTCAAAATATTCCCCTTTGATTCCATGGCTCACATCCAGGGATTGCTGATGCAAGGGGTGGGTTCCCAAGGCCTTTAGCAATTATGCCCTTACAGCTAGTCAGGGTACAGCCTCCGCTGCTGCTTTCAGGAGCTGGCATTGGGTACCTGTGAATTTCCAGGTGCATGGTGCAAGTTGTTATTGGATATACATTTCTGGGGTCTGGAGGATGCTGGGCCTCTTCTCACAGTTCCACTAGGCAATGACCCAGTGGGGACTCTGTGTGGGGCTCCAACCCCACATTTTCCCTCTGCGTTGCCCTAGCAGAAGTTCTCCATGAGGGCTCTGCCCCTGCAGAGGACTTCTGCCTAAACACCCAGGCATGTCCTTACATCCTCTGAAATCTAGGCTAAGGTTCCCAAAGCTCAACTCATGTCTCTGTACACCTGCAAGCCCAACACCACACGGAAGCCACCAGGGTTGGGTCTGAAGCAATAGACCGAACTATACCTTCTCCCGTTTTAGCCACTGCTGGAGCTAGAGCAGCTGGGATGCAGTGCACTAAGTTCCAACGCTTCACAGAGCAGGGGGATTCTGGGCCTGACCCATAAAACCATTTTTCCCTCCTAGACCTCCAGGACTGTGATGAGAGGGGCTGCTACTAAGATCTCTGACATGCTCTGGAGACATTCCCCATTGTCTTGGATATTAACATTCAGCTCCTCATTACTTAAGCAAATTTCTGCAGCTGGCTTGAATAATTCCACAGAAAATGGGTTTTTCCTTTCTAATCCATAATCAGGCTGCCAGTTTTCCAAACCTTTATGCTCTGCTTCCCTTTTAAATGTAAATTCCAATTTCAAACCATCTCTTTGTGAATGCATGTCACTGAACATTTTCAGAATCAGCCAGGTCATATCTTCAATGCTTTTCTGCTTAGAAATTTCTTCCACCAGACACCCTACATCACCTCTCTCAAGTTCAAAGTTCCACAGATCTCTAGGGTGGGGGCAAAATGCTGCCAGTCTCTTTGCATAGAATGAGTGACCTTTACTCTGGTTCCCAATAAGGTCCTAATCTCCATCTGAGACCACTTCAGCCTGAACTTCCTTTTCCATGTCACTATAAGTATTTTGGCCAAAACCATTCAACAAATCTCTAGGAAGTTCCAAATTTTCCTCAACTTGCTGTCTTCTTCTGAGCCTTCAAACTATCGCAACTCTGTTACCCAGTTCCAAACTCATTTCCACATTTTCAGGTTATCTTTATAGCTGGACCCCACTCTTCCAGTACCAATTCTCTGTATTAGTCTGCTTTCACACTACTGTTAAAAAAAACTACCTGAGACTGGTTAATTTATAAAGAAAGGAGGTTTAACTGACTCAAAGTTCTGCATGGATGTGAGGCCTCAGGAAATTTGCAATTATGGTGGAAGGTGAAGGGGAAGTGAAGCACATCTTATGTGGCAGCAAGAGAGAGTGAGAGAAGGAAAGTGTCACACTTTTCAAACCATCAGTTCTCATGACAACTCACTCACTATCACAAGAACAACATGGGAGAAACCACTCCCATGATCCAATCACCTCCCATCACATCCCTCCCTGTACATGTGGGGATTATAATTCGAGGTAAGATTTGGGTAGGGACACAGAGTGAAACCATATCACATACACACACACACACACACACACACACATATGCATATATACACACAGTACAAGATAGAGATTTGCCACAGGCCTTTCAACCATGCATACTGAAAAAAAAATTTAGTTGTTTTAAATTTTCCCTCTTCTTGCAAATACAATATTTTTCTCTTATTGGGAAATAGAAATTGATAAACCACTAGAAGACAAGTGATAGTCCTTGATGGCTAGGTGTTATGACATTATTTGCTTGTGTTTGATGGAAGATGGAGTCTCTGGTATTCCCACACAAGCTCTCTATCAAAATACAGAGACGGCTCTAGTGAAAAATCAGAAAACTAAAACAGAAAACAAATTTACCAAAAGTGAAAAAAATCACCATGCTTTAAAATTGCATTTATTTAAGGAACATAAATTTATATTTACTGATTCAATTTATGTTAGAAAGTGAGATTTAAAATAACTGCTATAGGGAAAAAAATGATATATAAAATGACAAGCAATATAGTCTAGAATGTTGAAAACAAAACTGAAACCCAAGATATTGAAAGAATCAAACTGACCAGGCACCGTGCTCATGCCTGTAATCCCAGCACTTTGGGAGGCCAAGGTGGGCGGATCATGAGGTCAGGAATTCAAGACCAGCCTGGCCAATATTGTGAAACCCTGTCTCTACTAAAAATACAAAAATTAGCTGGGCATGGTGGCAGGCGCCTGTAATCACAGCTGCTTGGGAGCCTGAGACAGGAGAATCATTTGAATCCAGGAGGCAGAGATTGCAGTGAGTCGATATTGCACCAGTGAACTCCAGCCTGGGCGACAGAGTGAGACTCCATCAAAAAAATAAATAAAATAAAATAAAATAATCAAACTATATGTAAAAAGTTTCACTGACAACCATGAAACTGGTTTAAATTTTGATAGCCTTCTTAGGTTAATATTAGAACGTGCTAGTTAACATGTTAGGTTTAAATAATGAGAAGACAATTTGGGCAAATTTTCCAGGTAAAATATGATAATGCCTGCTACAAAGATTCACTAAACTTATTCCTAGATGAATAGGAAGAGTGAAGCAGAGTCAGTAAGATTTCAGTATGTAACCTCATGTTTAGTTTACTTAGTTGATTAACACTTTTTGTCATAGAATCCCAGATGCTTTTATTAGTACCTACATTCAATTTCATCTCTTTACAGATCTAAAATACAAAATAAGAAAAAAGCTCGCAGTTTGAATTTAGGTAATAAATCTTATATATATTTGAATATGTTGATATTGCAAAACAGATTTATATTCAGTAAGTAGAAAGTATATAATGCTAATTTAATGCATACTTTAAGACAAAAATAAAACAAAATATGTTCATACTATATAGGGCCATTAGTTTTTTCTTTTAAATTAGGTCACCAACTAATGATCTATATTACCATATTAACTACTATTTCTGATAATAGCCAGCTTCATGTGAAAGATATTTATGTTAAAATATTTTATAATATAAATATTAATAAATTATTTTAAAGACAGGTATATTGGACACGTCAAAAAGAGGTCATCTACATAGTCATTACTCATCTTTCCAAAGTAATTTTATTTATTCAAGATAAGTCTGCCAATTGCAATACTGACATTTTATTGTGTGTGTATATGTGTACATAAAATACGTTCCTGGGTACTTAGTAAGGAAGTAAATGACTGTATGGATTGTCAGGTAATAGAGATTACGTTTTGGGGTGTGTGTGTGTGTGTGTGTGTACATTGTGTGTATACACACACACAAATGTATTGTTTAGTTTTTTTAAGGTACAGCCATCAACTTTTATGACAGTAAGGTAAATTAGTTATTGGTTTGTTTATTTTAATAATGCTCATCTCACAGTTAGAAGTTGTTCTTTCCACATGTGCCATAAAAAGCATAACTGATGCTTGTACAGTGAATCTAAGAATCGAAGCAGGAAAAACAAGTAATAATCTCTATTTGTGGCTGAGGAATGCTGAAGTGGGTTCGACAAATCTGCCTTCTACTCAACTACTGCTAAACTTTACTTGTCAGTTAAAGTTGTGATGTAGTCATTGTTCTATCCAATCCTTATTTTTGCTCCATGGTGCCTGGATCTGGGCAAGGTACACACAAGTAGCTAAGAGTGATGAAGTCTAATGTTTTGATCTTGAAAATCTTAAGTGTACTGGTGAAAGAGAGAAATTGGCAAATACAATGTGTTCGATTCACAGCGGTGTGGGATTGAATAGGATGGAACATATAGGGTGATAATCCATTCACATTTGGAGAGTTTAGGCAAAACTTAGTAAAGGAATAGAATCTATACCAAGACCTAGTGGTCAAATGTAAAGAAAAGATGTCTCATTGCTGCCTGTGATAATGGTGGCAATTTGAAGAAAAAGTAACATCAGGCAAAAGAAACAGTTTATGTAAAATACTTAGAGTGATTCTCAAATATAGATTCATAACTTGCTCTAAATCTATGCTACAGTTTATGTAGGTTCACTTTGAAATATGACAATGAAAGTATTTAATCAACTTTTATATGTGGCTTTATAAATGTTTGTGTTTGCATAACATTTTCAGTTTTAAATTTTATTATTTCATATTTACACATTCTATATATACAAATAGTTCTCACTTGGTAAAATACAGTTTGGAAGATCAGGTGTCTGTGTGTCTTCTAAGTTTTGTTTATTTTCCAGGTAATGGGATCAAAATATCTACCAGCTATTGCTCTAGGAGAACTACAAAGACTTCAATATGTGTGGAACACCAAGAGATACTCTTAGAAAGATTTACTACAGTAGGTTATAGAGGAAAGCATGGCCAAAATAACAGAGAATATTATATTTAAAATTAAAGAGTTTGGATGTTATCTTGAGCCCATAGGGAAACATTACAGAAGGCATTTTTTTAAGCAAGAAAGTGAGAAGATTAACTCTGTTCTTTGAAGTATTATTTCACTGCTGAGTAAAGAAGGAAGGGTCATGAGGCAAGATTGAATTAGACATGACAAGTACTGAAATAAACCGATATAGTAATTCAGGAGATAGCTGAGGTTGTTTTAATTCAAGGCAGTAGCAGTGGGGATAGAGAGCTCTAGAAGTCTAGTAGGATCTATGGGGACACATAAAAATGTGCATATTTATTCCACTCTAGCATATTTACCACGTGATAAACTTCTTTTCAAAGAAAAGTAGTTATATAAATATTTTTTAACATATGCAAGAGATGAAGTGAAAATATCAGTGACCTTTTTGAGTGGATCTTCAATATTGAAATTTTCTGATGTATCTAAAATCTTTGAAATGTACAGACTGTACATCTGTTTAAAGTGCACATTTAGAATCCATTAACTAACTCATATATTTGGAAAACAAAAACTCTCTCATATACGACAGTGTGTTCAATTTTGAGATTTATCCTACTTGTCACGTTTAAAGACCAAACACTACATATTATTGAGTTTAAAAGGATCTGGCTATTGTTAATGTGTATTCAAAAGGTAATGGTTAACTGCTACATTACTGCAACTATAACAAAACCAATACTGGGCATATTTTAGAAATTGTTAATGTATGTTAATATTATAATGAAAATATAACTTAATGAACAAGAGTCCTACCAGATGAAGAAACAATTTAGAAACAGAGTTATGACTTTAAAGCCAGTTTACATCTTAGAGATCAAGTTATAGAATTTTAGTAATACAAGGACCTAGAGGTTAAAAATAATAAATGAAAGTGAAAGATATTTTCAAGTAATAAAATAGCCCATAGAACTTTTATTCTCTATATCTGAATTTTAAATTTAATTCAATCAATACTTCTTGGTAACATTAACGTTGTCCAACAAAGAAACATCTAGGGAGCATAAGGGTGCCACATACTCAGAGATTGAAGTTTTAACAGAAGAACGTGTCATCATAAATACTACTAGTTAGAGCCCCAATAAGAAACACAAGGATAATTTGGTTTAGATTTAATAAATGTAGAGATCTTTAGCCACTTAGAGCCCACCAGCTTTGCATGCTGTTTTAGTCCATTTCGTGTTGCTATAAATAAATTTCTAAGCTGGGTAATTTATTAAAAAAAAAAAAGTTTATTTTGACTAGTGGTTCTGAAGGATATACAAGCATGGTGCCCGCATCTGATTATGATGAAAACCTCAAGCAGCTTCCAATCATGGCAGAAATCGAAGCAGGAGCGGGTGTATCACATGGCAAGAGAGGGAGCTAGAGAAAGAGGAGGTGGGAGGGGGTGCCAATTTCCTTTATACAGCCAGCTCTCCCATGAACCAATAATAGAATGAGAACTCATCAGCCAGGGGATGGTGCTAAGCCATTCATGAGGGACCCTCCACCTTGATCTAACATCTCCCAGAAGCCCCCAGCTTCAACACCAGGGTTCACATTTCAACACTGAATTTGGAGGAGACACATCTCCAAACTATATCAAGGAGGAAGATAGGAGACAACAGAAGAGAGAGGAGAAATTCACAACATGAAGAAACCAGACGTGCCATTGTTGGCTTTGTAAATAAGGAAGGGGGCCATGGAGAAGACATTTGGGAAGTCCCTAGGAGATGAGAACTGCTCTCAGCTGACAGACAGAAAAGAGCCTGGATCTCCAGGCCTGCAACTGCAAGGAAGTGAATTCTACCAAAAATCTGAATGTGTAAGGAACCAAGAGACTCCAGAGTTGAATGCAACCTGCACACTCCTTGATTTTAGTCCAGTGACATCCATGCTGGGATTATGAGATAAGAATTTTAAGTTTTAAGACCCAGTAACAAGTCTTAAGACCCAAAGTTTCTGGCAATTCATTATAGCAGCAATTCAAACTAATAGATGTCTCAATAAAAATGTGCTAAAAGAATAAATAGATGAATGAAGGAAACATCAGGAGTAAATGTAAATCTCTTTCTGATATGAAACTTCAGCTATGAGATCACTATTATCTTAAATGTTATTTTATTTTCTATGAGATAAATATTATCTAAAATGTTATTTTTAATAGGATCCTGTTTTTTTCTTTGTATCCTTTAAAGATAAATCTTTAATTTTCCTTCACTTAAGAGATTTGGGTTAGAAGGAAACTTGCTCAGAGGTGATCTTTGGTGTTTAATCAGCTCCTGACTTTTAGAGGTGTCAAAATCCACTGACCACGTTTTTACTTCTTCAAAGGGAACATCTAAAGTGTCTCCCTTTCCAGCACCTTCTAGTCTTACCGGGAAAAAACATTAGCCTAATTATTGCAAGTTAAGGTTGTGACTTCTCTTCCACATTTTATGACACACACCCACTTGCTGTTAATAAAAACAGAGAGAGACACTTCCCTGGCTTGGTACACCTACAGCTGATCTCTGTTACTCAACTGGAGTTGAATAATAACTCAACTTTACAACTGATTTCTGTTACTCAACTGGAGTCCCTCTGAGTTGGCTATTACATTAAAAGACTAGTTATTATTTCTTTCTCAGAATCCTACTCCTTGTACACATACGACTATATTTTAAGTCACCAAAGATGAGAATTTAAAGGAATCATAAATTTCTACTTGTTTTCACTTACTAATTTGGTCAGTATGTTTTTAAGGGCAAAAAAATGTGTAGGTCTATAAGTCAGTGGAGTTAAATGAGAGTTTTTAAAATATTCTTTTCCTTAGTTACTTCTGTATCTCTTTAATCTGAGTTTATAAATTCTTTTTTAAAGTATTTGAAACTCTGACAATATTTGAGGAGATAAATAATTTGTTATTTTTTCAGCATTTATGAGACCTAAATATAAAATTATACTTGGAGAAGAAAAAAGTAAACAAATTGAGTTTGAGTGTTCAAATATTCAAGAAACATCACACAATAGTAATAGCAGGTATGTTTGCCAAAGATTTGCTAGCAAAATGTGAAAAAAAAAATATACAAACACACAGACCCCAGAAATGTGTGTGGTTTTGTTTGTTTGCTTGTTTTTTGTTTTGCTTTGTGTTGTTTTTTGGTTTCATTAAAAAAAACCCCACAAAACCACTCAGCTGGGTGCATTGGCTCACGCCTGTAATAACAGCACTTTGGGAGACCAACATGGGGAGATCGCTTGGGGTCACAAGTTTGAGACCAGCATGGCCAACATGGTAAAACCTTGTCTCTACTAAAAATACAAAAATTAGCTGGGTGTGATGGCGGGCACCTGTTATCCCAGCCACTAGAGAGGCTGACGCAGGAGGCGGAGTTTGCTGTGAACAGAGATCATGCCACTGTACTCCAGTCTGGGTGAGAAAGTGAGACTCAGTCGCAAGCAAACACACAAACATATAAAAAACACTCAAACTCAATTTGTTTACTTCTTTCTTCCCTAACTATAACTTTCTATTTTGCTCTCATAAATACAGAAAAAATTATAAATTATCGATCATCTCAAATATTGTCAGGGTTTCAAATACTTCAAAAAAGAAGTTATAAACTCAGATTAAATAGATATAGAATTAATTAAGAAAAATGTCTTTTGGTAAGATAACTATCTTATATTTTTACAAAACAACCTAGTCTATGTTAAATTTCATTTTCTCAAAAAGGAGTCTTCACCTTAATAATATCTTATGATTTTTCTTTTCTTTTCTTTATAAGGAGTCTTGCTCTATTGCCCAGGCTGGAGTACAGTGGTGTGATCTCGGCTCTGCCTCCCGGTTCAAGCAATTCTCCTGTCTCAGTCTCCCGAGTAGCTGAAACTACAGGCGTGCTCCACCATGCCCATGCCTGGCTAATTTTTGTATTTTTGGTAGAGATGGGTTTCACCATGTTGGCCAGACTGGTCTTGAACTCCTGACCTCATGATACACCCACCTCAGTCTCCCAAATTGCTGGATTACAGGCATGGGCTGCCATGCCCAGCCTATCTTAGGATTTTTCTAATATCAAGATTCTTGTTCAAGTTTTCTAAAAATAACTTTTAATTGTTAATATATTTGTATTTTAGAAATATGCTATCATATTTGCAGGAGTATGCAAATGTTTATAAAACATCTATCTTTAGTCTATGGAAAGATTCCAATTTATATGGTGATTTGGAAATATTCCTCAAAGTTAATCTGGGTATGTTTTATCTTTATTTACAAAGGTCATTTTGAAATTTATTATTTTTGGTGCTACATAGTCTTTCTTAACAAGGTTGCTACTATCAGCATAATTGTTGGTTATATTGGCCTGACTGAGGTTAGCATTCTTTAGCATTGTTACCAAATATCATTAGCATCCTTCTTTCCTTATAACTAAAACAAATTGTCCTTCGCCCAACATATAGGAAACAAACAACAACAACAAAACAGAAACAATGCTAATATTTATTGGGCTAATTATAGAATATATAATTTAATTCTGAGAACATATCATGAAGATGGAAACTCCCAGTATAACAGATGAAGAATCTTGGTAAAATACCACTTTAAGTATGTTCCCAGGAAGATGAACTACAGATTAGATGTCCCACATAACAGCAGGCTACTCATTGCAGCTAGGAAGTCCACTGGGTAACCAAAGTTGACTCTTGTAATTTTAAGGAAAACGAATTAATTTCATTGTGGCCTTTAAGTTGCATATATCATAAGACTGAACAACATTCTTTATCCACACTTGAAATGAAAAAATTGCTTGCACAACTTTACAAATAAGGATTTGAACATAGCAATCCTCTTGCTTCTATACACAATATCTTTCTCTAGACCATAAAAAAATCTGGATCAGGAGTGTTGTCTTTTACTTCTAAAGAGTGATTAAATTTTTAGTAAAGCTATTGTTCTTATTCATACATTTATTATTTAATAAGTAGTTTCAGTGCCTACTCTTACATACCAGTCACCGTGTTGGTACAATTTGAATTAACATTAGGATTCTACAAATTTTCAACTCCAGGAATCTCACTCCTCCTAGTAGCTTCCATCTTTTTAAATGTAATATTTTACTATTTTCTCTTCTAGTTCAGGGCTTAGAAAAAAAAATTCTGTAAAGTGCTAGATATCTAGTCAGTATTTTGGATGGGATGAGTCAGACAGTTTTGGTCACAGCTACCCAATTTGGTTGTTGAAGTTCGAATGTGTGGCCATGTTCCAATAAAGCTTGATTCATAAAAATAGGTGATGGGCCAGATTTGACCCAAGGGTCATAATTTCCCTTCCGCATACAAACATGTTCAAGTATCACTATTAAAGGTCAATCGTTGTAAAGGTTAACCTTCTAGATAATCTACCTTATTATTCTTTATCTTCAATATTTATGAATGGAATTGTTATACTTTTTCTCTATTTCCTCACCTCCCACTGAATTCTTAAATCATTGAAATCTTACTTTTGCCTTTATCACAACTTTGTAATGCTTCTCACTAGGGCTAAATCTAATGACATTTTTAGAAATCACCGTATTTTATATCTCCATCAATGATTACACATTGGATCACTTTTTTATGTTTTGCATAACGTTATTTCCAAGATAGCAATAGTTTCTCTCACTCTATTTGCTGTCCAGGAACTTTGCCACTCTCCCGTCAAAAGTGGAATCTAATTCTTTTCACTTTAATCTGGGTAGGCTTATAACCAATAGAAACCTGCAGTAGTGAGAGTGGATGACTTCTGAGGTTAGGTCATAAAAAATAATATACAGCTTATGGGTTGGAACACTTGCACCAGAACCCTATGCCACCAGATAAGCCCTCTACTGTTCTGAAGCAGTAAAGACGACCAGACTTGCCCAGGGAAGAGATTTAATGGAGAATCTTGAGATTAAATGAAGGTAGAGATATGTGAGGATATCTCTCAGCAGCTGCAGCTCCAGCCATCATTTGATCCAACTGCATCATACATCTTTGGCCAAGCTATGGTCTGAATGTTAGTGCCTCCCTCAGGAATCAACATGCTGCATTACATGTTGCCGTAACCCCCGGTGTTTTGGGATTTAGGAGTTGAGGTATTTGAGAGGTAATTAAGTTGAAATAAAGACATAAAGGTGGTCTTGTCTTGGGATTAGTTTCCCTAGAAGAAAAGGAAGAGAGACCAGAGCTCTCTATCTCTCCACATACAAGAGTAAGTCATGTGAGCATGCATTGCGATCTACTAGCCAGGAAGAGAGCCTTCACCATGAATGAAATCTGCTAGCAGTTTAACCTTGAACTTCCCAGTCTCCAGAACTATGAGAGAAAAAAAAGCCTGTTGTTTAAGTTACCCAATGTATGGTACTTTGTTACAGCTGTCCAAGCTACAGCAAGCCAGAACCACCAAGATAAGCTTTTCTTAAATTCCTGACACACAGAATCTTTAAGATGTAATAGAATGATAGTTAACTGTTTTGAGAACTCAGATTGTGGACTGATTTGTACAAAGCATTAAACAACTGAGACAGACCTTCAAAACACCCCCACCTTTTTATTTATTTATTTATTTATATTTTAAATGTACCTCTACTTTTCTAATATTGTTTCTCATCCTATTTTACTTTGTTCTTCTTAAAAATCCCAATAGGTCTTTTGCATTCACAATTACACTCCCCCACATGGCTCAAATTCTGGAATTCTCTAGACAAAATCCATTATCTTCACTGCTTTTCAAATGGTTCCTCCCTTCTTTGTAAATTTTGCTTGGAGCACTAGCATTCATTCAATGTTTAAAGCTAAAAGATAGAGAGTCGCCATATCTCTTTGGTTTCCTTTGCATTATCACCCCACATTGCAGTAAGTCCCTCATTCCTTGTGATTTTCAATTTCCCACTGTCAATTGTTCTACATATCACTAATAGAATATTGCATAGCTGAAGAAAAAGTCTGATTTTTCTCACTTTCTGTGGAGGAATCAGAAAAGTGTTTCAAGAGCAATTAAACATGCCTCATGCTGTCCTGACAGGCTACAGGCTCAAATATGTGCAGCCACCCATCAAAGTGCTCAGCAGATCTAAAAGGCCTTCCATTTAAAAAGACATTCTCTGGTTAGGAGGCAAATGTGTTAAAGGGACCGTTGCAAGATAGCTTATGCAAGATGCCCAGAGTCAATCACTTTGCAAAGGGGTCAAAGATATGGGTCAATCACTTTGAGATGCTCAATTCTAGATACTCATCCCCGGCCAAATACTCACTGTTTTCATCGAAGACTATTACATTAGACACCTTTCCCAAGTAGGCCCATTCTCTTCTCTTCAGATGCTCACTCCTGCATGCTCGAGCAGGAGGCTCTTGCTTTACTCAACCCTAGCATATAAGTCATCACTCAGCACTCAGGACACCAGGTATTTACAGACCTTTCTTCCCATTAAATGTTGGCCCCTTTCAAAGCATTAGTGGATTATTTGCCCACTCCCTTCCATCCAGCCCTTTGGTGACTAATTTTTTAGCTTAAAATTAAGAAGGTGTTAAGTAAGTGGTTTTTGAAGAATTAATCTGTGAATGAAGGATTAATATAAATTATGTTTGTTTCTTCCTCTGAAATAGCCAGAGGTTTTGTTCTCCTAACTATGATGATTTCAAGTGATTGGTAACATTTTCTTATTATTCTTGTTTGGGAATATCAGGAGATATTATCTCATAATTTAAAGTGGGGTTGACATACATAATGTACTTTGGGGATGGGACAACCTATTCTTAAGAGAAAATAACCATATTTCTTTGAAGCTTTAGAGGATAAGTATATTCTCTGATAGTCTCAAATTATAATATACAAAACACTAAATAGACTATTTCAGGAACTTACTATGTATGTATGTTCATATGTCTGATAGTAACAGGCAAAAAATAAAAAGTGTTAATTTTTAACTTTTTGAGAAATGTGTTAATATTTTCTGCTTCACATATATTATAAGACATGTTATAAGAAATATCAAAATAGTACAGAGTTCAGGAGTGAAGAAATACAAAACAATGCTAGTTCAACCAATAATACCAATAATTGCCTGGAGAGATTAGAGAAAACAAAGTAAAGAAAACATGAATGCAAATTTATATCAATATGGTTACATGAAAACCTGGTGGTCAGATGAAAATAGTGGAAAAAACAAGTAAAAATTAGAAATTAAAATATCACAGAGGAAGAGATATAGATTAGTAACACATACATGAGAAACAATGAGGGATTTTCATTGTCAATAAATTGCTTTGTAGTTACAAGAAATCAGTATATGTCTTCCTTTGAAGTGTTGCACTTCAAAATAGGGAAATCCTACATCCCTTATCCTTCATGGATAAAACTAAATATGGATCATTGTTTTCTGTTCTGGCCTTGATATTTTAATGGCACCATAGAGGGAAAAAGGTTTAAAGGCAAGTAATTAGGATTTTGAAGGTTCACATAAAGATGGTTCAAACAAATGAGAAAATCACATTTGGAAACAGACATTTGATGCATGGACCTAGAGAAATTTCTATGACCAAGGAATAGAAATTACAAATACAAAGAGTTCAACCTGATATAAATAATTCTATAACAATCAAACTTGTTTGATTCAGTTTTTATTAACTTGAGCTGTTCAATACGAAGGAAGGGTGACCACTCCTTGGAAGACTTAGCGTTTTCTATATTGTCATAATTTGACATTTGGGCATTTACAACACAGAATAGGGCAAAGAAGTAAAAATAATAATAACACACAAATGCACACACTGAGAAGTGCCTCCTAAGGAAAGTGTATCTCTGTATAGAGAAGGCATTTTGGCCTGCAGAAAGCCTTTGAGTGTTATCCTGGAGTTTGAGAGGAGGAGTAAAAAAGATTAGTATCTCCAGACTACCAAGTGAGAAGAACTTGGCATTTATTTAAATAACTTAGGAAAGTGAGTAAACTATAGAAATTACAGAGAAAGTAAGAGATAAGAGAGTCCTCTGAACTGGCATGAACCCAGGTACTGCATGCAGCGAAGGGGCCAGAGTAAAATCTTTGGTGGTTTGGTAGCTGAAAATATAGACAGGAGTTACCTGATGTTTAGTTTGTGGTGTTCGCATGATGCATTCATCCCTTCAGTCTCAAGTCTGGATTCAAACCTATTGTCCACACAGAGTGACAGATGAGAATGCTGGCACGTTTTTATTTTGTTGGTGGAAATATGGGAAGGAGTTACATAGTTCTCATAAAGAGGTAAAGTTTAGGTTGACAATCATGCAATTCAGAAGAAAAAGACTTGAGGGCCAGCAAGATTTTTCAATAAACTGAAAGGGATTTTATATGAGCTGATGCTTTTCCAGGGATTCACAGAACACATGGAGAAGGCTTTGGGCTTCTCATTGCTTGAAATTTTGGAAAGTGGGTTGATTTCAAATAAAGTCAACTCTGATAGAGAAAAAGGAAACCCCAATTGTCACTTGTAGGTACTGAACAAATATTTGTTGAGTTGATGAATCTCTATATAAAGCAAAACCATTGCAAATGGGCAGACTAGATTAATTCCCACAAAGGGCTCAAACATTTCTTCCTTCTGATTGGCCCCAAAGTGACTCACTATTGTTTTTTAGCACAAAAATATTTGCCAATGTAAATTTAAGAAAAAAATTAAGATTTTCATGACAGGTAGATTTTCAAGGAGAAAAACTATAAAATTCTTATTATACATTTCTTCACCCAAACTTAGAAACTTACTTGGTAAAAATCAGTTCATCTCCTATCAAATAGTGTGATGACACCTCCCTCCCCAGGAATAATACAAGGATTAAATCAAATGACTCATGTAAGCAGTTAGTATGGGGTCACATTGTCTGGACTGCAATTTTAACTGGTGTAAATCAATAATGAGTGTCATTCTTACAATTTGAACATAAGCATAGCAAGTGGTTATTATATCATACATCTATTTAAAATAGTATGACCTATAATGTAGCACTTGTTTTAAACAGTTCCAAAAGTACTAAATTTTCAGCAATTAAATATATGTAAAGCACGTGGCTCATGGCACTTAGTATGCTCTCAAAAAGAACAGCGGTTGTTACAATTTGATTAATATAAAAATTAGTAATGCCATTTTTATAATAATTACAATCATTGTTTTCATTTTAAACTAATAGAAAAATATACAGAAATGCCCTTTGTCAGACGAGTAGATTGCAAAAATTTTCTCCCATTCTGTAGGTTGCCTGTTCACTCTGATGGTAGTTTCTTTTGCTGTGCAGAAGCTCTTTAGTTTAATTAGATCCCATTTGTCAATTTTGGCTTTTGCTGCCGTTGCTTTTGGTGTTTTAGACATGAAGTCCTTGCCCATGCCTATGTCCTGAATGGTACTACCTAGATTTTCTTCTAGGGTTTTTATGGTATTAGGTCTAACATTTAAGTCTCTAATCCATCTTGAATTAATCTTCGTATAAGGAGTAAGGAAAGGATCCAGTTTCAGCTTTCTACTTATGGCTAGCCAATTTTCCCAGCACCATTTATTAAATAGGGAATCCTTTCCCCATTTCTTGTTTCTCTCAGGTTAATATCCAGAATCTACAAAGAACTCAAACAAATATACAAGAAAAAAACAAACAACCCCATCAAAAAGTGGGCAAAGGATATGAACAGACATTTCTCAAAAGAAGACATTCATACAGCCAACAGACACATGAAAAAATGCTCATCATCACTCGCCATCAGAGAAATGCAAATCAAAACCACAATGAGATACCATCTCACACCAGTTAGAATGGCCATCATTAAAAAATCAGGAAACAACAGGTGTTGGAGAGGATGTGGAGAAATAGGAACACTTTTACACTGTTGGTGGGATTGTAAACTAGTTCAACCATTATGGAAAACAGTATGGCGATTCCTCAAGGATCTAGAACTAGATGTACCATATGACCCAGCCATCCCACTACTGGGTATATACCCAAAGGATTATAAATTATTCTACTACAAAGACACATGCACACGTATGTTTATTGCGGCACTATTCACAATAGCAAAGACTTGGAATCAACCCAAATGTCCATCTGTGACAGACTGGATTAAGAAAATGTGGCACATATACACCATGGAATACTATGCAGCCATAAAAAAGGATGAGTTTGTGTCCTTTGTAGGGACATGGATGCAGCTGGAAACCATCATTCTTAGCAAACTATCACAAGAAGAGAAAACCAAACACCGCATGTTCTCACTCATAGGTGGGAACTGAACAATGAGATCACTTGGACTCGGGAAGGGGAACATCACACACTGGGGCTTATCATGGGGAGGGGGGAGGGGGGAGGGATTGCACTGGGGAGTTATACCTGATATAAATGATGAATTGATGGGTGCTGACGAGTTGATGGGTGCAGCACACCAACATGGCACAAGTATACATATGTAACAAACCTGCACGTTATGCACATGTACCCTAGAACTTAAAGTATAATAAAAAAAAAAAAATCCTGTTTGTGACAGTTAGTACACAAAGCTATACACGTGATCAAATTACATAGAGCTACACACACACACACACACACACACACACACATACAAATGCACGCAAAACTTTTGAAATTTGAATAAACTCTTTGGAATGTAAAAAAAAAAAAAAAGAAAGAAAAATATACAGAAATGGAAAGAGTATTAAAGCCTAATATTGAATTCAAACCTGATCATATAAAAATCAAGAAATCACTGTCTAAGTGTCTACAGGTCAAGGTTGAAAGGTTTTCTACATAGTTTGATGTCTACCCACTAACATCCCTATTAAACAAGAAAAGCATTTAAAAGTTTGTTGCATGCCTTCTCCAAAGGTAGTAAAATTAATTAGGGAGATGTGCAGGCTGCTGATTCATTTGATTATATGTTACTACGTAAAGTGTAAAATTTCCTTGCTAGGTCTGTTGCCTAAAGGAGTTTTGGTTGATTCATCACCTCTTTCACTCACAGGGTAGATCATTGCAAATGACTTTATTGACCCATGGTTTGGTTCAGCATCATATGCTCCAGTGAACCAAGCAATAAACAGCTGCTAAGTGCAGGTGAGAAGTCGTCATGGAAAATTCAAGAACTGAATCAGCATACTCTCTGCCATCAGGCTTCCGTGCTGTCACAGATTTCTGAATTTCTTATTTGACAGGGATAATTTTTAAAGGGACTTATCCTAGAATACAGTATCTTTCTATGGACTTTCATGACTTTTAAACAGTCATGGAGGGTGCTGTATTTTTAGAACCCAAATTCCAGATACCTAGATTGTTAGTCATGATTATATTACACTTTTAATGATGTAATACATGTCGATGAAAATTTCAAGCCAAATAAAACTGTGATAAAGTAGCATATAATATTTAAGAATTGAAAAAGTATGTCAGAAATCATCTAAGGACTTTAACCCCTGCCCTGGCCCCCAACACACACACACACACACACACACACACACACACACACACACACATACATTAATAAATCCATTAAGACTCAAAGGTAATTCAAGAGCAGAGAGATTCAGAGTGGAGAAATCTCAGCTGATATCAGCTGCTTCTACCAAGTAGTATTATCAGCTTCTCCTAGTTAGAAATAGCTTGACCTTCATGACAACTCTTCTATTTAGAGCTGGTTGAAGTCTCTCTTCTACTTGACTAAGTGTAGGGTGAATTGGAAATTATGCTTTATTGTTGTCATAGGTACATAACAAATGTTTGTTAAGTAGGGGAATGAATTAAAGAGTAAATTCTTAAGTTACATGTAATATTATGAGAATGAGAAGACAAGCCACAGACTGCAAGAGAATATATTCAAAAGACATATTTCAAAAAGGACTATTATCCAACATACACAATACATCCTAAAAGTCATCAGTAAGGAAATTAACAAACTGAAAAAAAATCCTTAAAAGACCTGAACAGATGTCTCAACAAAGAAGATAGATAGAAAGTAATATAAAACAATGCTCCATATCATATATCATTAGAGAAATGCAGATTAAAATAATGAGATACTGCTATACATGTGTTAGAATGGCCAAAATTCAGAACTTTGACAATATTGAATGCTGGCAAGGATGTGAAGCAACAGAAACTTACATGTTTTGCCAGGGGGGGACATAAATTGCATAGCCCTGTTGGAAGACAGTTGGCCAGTTTTTTACAAAACTAAGCAAATCTTACCTTACAATCTAGAGTCATGTTCTCTGGTACTTACCCAAATAAGTTGAAAATTTACATCCACACAAAAAACTGCACATGGATGTTTATAGCAGTATTATTCATAATTGTCAAACCTTGTAAAGAAGCAAGATATCCTTCAATAGATGAGTGGAAAAATAAGTTGTGGTGCATGAGGACAATGGGATATTTTTCTGTGCTATAAAGAAATGAGCTATCAAACCAAAAAGACATGGAGCAACCTTAAATTTACCTTACTAAGTGAAAGAAACCAATCTGACAAGGTTAGATATTGTATGATTTCAATTATAGGAAATGCTGAAAAAGACAAAACTACGTAGTCAGAAAAAGATCAGTAGTTGCCAGGGGTAAGGGTGGAAGGAGAAATGAATAGGTCAAGCCTAGAAGATTTTTTTTAGGGCAGCTCAACTATTCTGTATGATACTATAATAGTGAATACATGTCATTATATATTTGTCAAAACCCATAGCATGTACAGCACTAAGAGTAAATTCTAAAAAATAAAGTCGATTCAAAAGATTAAAAAAACTAAATGCAATAAAAATGGTTTTCTTCGTTGAAATAATTCCAGGTTCATGACTGAATATTATGTATGAAACTGATTTTTTTCTGCCTCATAATGTCTTCATTATTATTTCAGTATCTAAAAGAATTCCAAAAAGTTCTAAACAAATGACATCGTGCATTTTGTATTTGAAAATATCAATTCTATGGTATTATGCTAAGAGCTGCCTCACAAGTTCCAAATCAAATAGGCTATTATGAACAAAAAGTGGATGCAATAAATTCTACAGCAATATTCAAAGGTATTACAATAAAAATTTTGAAAAGTTTAATTATAAAATTCGTAGACATAGTCTCACAAAAACCAGAGATCTATATTAGAAAAGAAAATAGGTGACCTACTTTGTACGTTCACAAATCCAAAGGGCAAGATAATTTAGTGGGAATTGATTTTTCACTTAAAATAGTTAATATATGTAATAAACTCTTGAAAATAGAAATAGAAATTAGTATTAAGAGTTTTAAAGTTGCTTGGGGACAAGGAGAAATATGAGTTTAGTACTACACACAAAGGAATACAGGATATTAGTGTTCAATAATGCCTAAAGAATCTTCCCAGAATATGAGAATATTTGAGAAAACATTTCAAGGCAATCTCATGTACCTATGTTACTAAGCAAAATGTGGTATGGGGTTAGTAAACATTTTAATAATATGATATATATAAAGGCATGGTTGCCAAAAATTAATTGATCTGAATACTGTATATGATAAAAATGTTTTTCATCTGCATTTAGTATTATGATGTTAACTAGAACTTTATATTCTAATACAGTTTATAATCATTATTAAAAATGCTATAATTACTGTCTTATAATTATTTTGTTCTCCTAACAGTGGTATTTGACCAGCCCCTCCCCCAAAACAAAAACAAAAACCGTGCTTTTATTCTTTTATTTGTAGATTTAAAACAGTGTCGTGGAACAAAACATTATTGAGTAATTTTCTTAATTTAAAATTAAAACAATATGGAAAGGCATAGGCATAATATTTAATATGGATAAAACAATTAGGTTTAAATCATAGAATAAGTTTGTTTAGCACTTCTACATCTTTAGTATGGCTATGAACCACCTGAAGATAATGTTAAAATGTATATACTGATTCAGTTAATGCTGGTGTATTTCTATCATTTTTAACAAGCTCCTAGTAAATGTCAATTCTACTGGCATATAGATCATACTTTTAGAAGGTAGGGGTTTTTTTTTAGCATGGTAAACTAACTAACCTAAATCATCTTTTTCCATAATACATGAAAAACTTAACTCCAAAAGTATCAGTAAGATCTGACTCACACTGAGTTAATCATTACTCTAGGAGTTATAACATGACAGCAAAAAAAAGCATAAATGTCTCTGCAACAAATAATATATTTTTATTTTTCAATTACTTCGCAGTTGAAAAATAGAGGATGGGGCAGAGTGAGAAAAAGTATATTGGTGTCAACAGAAATGATGACATATGTGAGAGCTCATAAATGAAACTATCATCTAAACACAATAGAAAAAGTCTGACATTTACAAGTTAAAATGTAGACAAACAATTGTTTCTTGTGTGATCAGCATTTTGAAGCACAGTTTTAAGCTTAACAGAATAGGAATACACTTTTATACTGTTGCATAGCCAGGAATAGAATGACTTCTTAATCTTCCCCAATTAAATTGTTGACAATAAGTTCAACTTGTTTTTTGTGTTTTTTTAAAATAAATAAAATTTAGGAAGGAAACTACTTAAATGTCAATAATTTTTTTTAAATTAGTGTTTATGAGTTTTAAAATCTTTTACTGCTGCAGTTCAAGTACCCATTCACAGGCCCAAATCGAAACAACTGGTTGTGACAAATCTAAAGTGTACTTAGTATGCACAAATTACTAACTGGTATGTTGGAGAGCTCTATTGCTTGGGCAACTCATTTCTTTACATTACCTGTAGTACCATAGTAGTCACAAAAGAGCTCCTTAAACTCATATTATTAGCCAAAACAAAATGGGGCTCTGATCTTGAGGCTAACATTTGAAATTAAATAAACTAGTAGAGAAGCCTATGTATGATATATTTGCCACAGTAACCTCTAGTTATAGAAGGAACCCATGGCAAGTTTAATCTATGACTATTAATGTTTAAGTACCCTACTTCTATCTTTTGGTCAAATTAGATCATGTTACCCCATGATTTAGAAACTATTAAAGATTTATCACTCACAACATGCATTTTCCTTAGCATAGTAATAATTTTATACTTCCACAATAGGTTCACCTATCTCTCCAGGGCCCATACCTCCTGCTTCCTCATAACAACGACCTTACATTTCAGCCATGGTGAACAACATGCAATTTTCACAGCCCTCCATAATCATTCTTAATATCCTCCCTCTTCCCACAATTATTTCTTTTTTAATAAATAAATTATCACCATTTATTTATTTATTTTAGATAGAGTTTCACTCTGTCACCCAGGCTGGAGTGTATTGGTGCAATCTCTGCTCACTGCAACCTCCACCTCCCGGGTTCAAGCAATTCTCCTGCCTCAGGTTTCCGAGTAGCTGGGACTACAGGCACACGCCACCATGCCAAGCTAATTTTTTGTATTTTTAGTAGAGATGCGGTTTCACCATGTTGGCCAGGCTGGTCTTGAACTCCTGACCTCAGGTGATCTGCCTGCCTGCGCCTCCCCAACTCACCATTTTAAATACAACTCAAATATCAAGTGCTCTGGAATCACTTTTCATAGTTAGCAATGAACAAGGCAAAGTTAATTTCTTCTTTATTGTCTCTTCCCTTTTGCATAACATCTTGCATCTATAAACATTTTAGCAGTAATTAAATGCTGTATTGCCATTTTAGAGGAAAGAAAATTTTGTGAGGCTTCCATTTGGTTCTTTATCCCATAATATTCTCACTGTAAGGGTCAGAGATCTAATGGAAAGACATTGCCATTAGCCCATTATCCTTATATTAAGTATAGTTTCAGGAAGTAAGGAAAGAATTGTGATGTAGTTTAACAAAATAACTGAGTTCATTATGATTTAAATATAGGGTGAAACTTTATATATCATATGACCACCATAATCACTCACTTTGGGAGATCACAGTATATTTTGGGTCACCAGAAATTAGCACCACTTCAAAGCTAGTGAGTGTATTTTAAAAATTGATATATTTTTTCTCCTTCATGTATGGTCACCCTAGTGAGTCACCATAGGTTCCTTTGAAGAAGGATTTGGAGGAAATTTACAATGTATCCCCGATACAGAATAGCTCTTCTTTACTCAAGGGAATCCACCATCCCGGTTAATTAAGTTGTTCCAGATATATGTGAACTGGCCTTGTTTTGAGAACTGGTTAAGGGACCATGATTTTTCATTATGGGAACTCAAGTCAGGTTTCTGACCATAGACCGAAAGTTGTCGTTGTTGTTGTTGTATATACTCAGTACAATTTTAGTAGAAAGAGTATAATCCATTGGCTAACAGCAAAGATCCTTGCAAGTAAAATCCTGATTACTGCTTAGTTCCTGCTGCTTATCTGGTAAGTGCAAAATCTTAGCTGTAGTGGTTAATTAAGCCTTGCTCCTTGGCTTCTATTCCTCTGGAATCTCTCCATCTTCATTGATATCAGGAAGCCCATATCAATGGTGGCATCTCCCACCATCACATCTTGACTGCTCTGGAGGGCACTACAAAATGTTTAAATTTTGGTGCTTGATATATTCTGGCACTCTCACCTTTACTTATTTGTTAGTGCCTTTGTGAGTGGAATATTCTGAGACCTCTAGGTTGGAGAGAAGTGAAAGAGAGTGGGGGAGTGAGCCTGCAAGAAAATTCTGTTTCTATGATCTTTTAGATTCAAATAAATGCTTTTTAGAAAGTGACATAAACTTTCAATTTACACTCTCCATGTTGAAAACGACTCCAACATTCCTGTCTTCCTGAGCCTTTCGTTCTTCCCTCTATGTTACGATAAAAAAAAAAAAAAAAAAGAAGTTCCAGCATTTTAACCTAGAATGTAGGTCATTGTTGAACACACTTTTCTGTCAACTAACCAACTAAGATCTTAGTGCTATTTTCAGGTATGCAAGCAACCCTATTAAATATAGATCTCTGGTAGGTACACCCACACTGAAGAATGTGGCCCAGTCCCGTATTATATTTTGTCATCCTTTGTCTAATTCTCTTAAAACCTAGTACCTCACACAATTCCCTGATTTTTGCTGAAATCAATTAACAAAATCTTGCAAATATTTTGAAGTGCCAGCTAATTCCTCCTGGGCCAGATTTTATACATATTCTAGAAAAGGCTGAGCACTGACTCTAATTAGTAAGGTCAGGAGACACTAAGGGCATGATTAAATCTGGAAGAAAATGTGCTACCTTTGCAGGGCAAGTACCTCAGGTGATTTACTCCAGATCATCAAGTAATAGAAGGCTAGGCTACAATACTCAGAGGAAGCAGAGGAAGGAGGCTTCTGCTGCTGGCAAGAGACTCAGTTGTTTCAAATTTCTCAGTGTAACCCAAACCCACGCAGATGGCCTTAAAAGTTTTCTGATTCTCTTGATTTTTTTTTTTTTTTTTTTTTTTTAGACGGAGTCTCGCTCTGTCACCAGGCTGGAGTGTGGTGGAACGATCTCAGCTCACTGCAATGTCCGCGTTCCAGGTTCATGTGATTCTCCTGCCTCAGCCTCCCAAGTAGCTGGGAGTACACGTTCGTGCCACTATGTCCAGCTAATTTTTTTTTTTTTTTTGTAGTTTTAGTAGAGATGGGGTTTCACCAAGTTGGCCAGGATGGTCTCCATATCCTGACTTCATGATCCAACTGCCTCTGTCTTCCAAAGTGCTTGGATTAATAGGCGTGAGCCACCACGCCTGGCCTGATTCTCTTGATTTAAAGCCAGGAGCTTGCTTACGTGTGTGATTTTTTTGGCTTGTTTGCTTATTTTTTTAAATCTGTAAGCCATCAAATGCAATTAAAACGATGATTTCATCTTATAGTCTTGTAATCACCATTATGAACGAAGAGTGAAAGGCAGTTACCACTTGGTTACACAAGCTTTGCTTTAGAAGGCCCATACCACAAATAAACCTAGCTGGCTATCTGGGAAATTGGAAAAGTGATTGCATACTATAGATTACTAGTACTCCAATTACAATTAGCAAATTGTTCAATACTGTATTCAAGGCCAAATGCCATGATCAAAGCAAGTCCCTGGACCCAATGTTGGTAACCCACCCATTTTCTGTTATCAACTCTCCTTTATTCACTTCAAGCATGAACTCTTTATTCAGTCAGGATTGAGTTAGGCAAACAGAAAACACAGCAGCTATTTCAATAGAATATTTAATACATTTCTTAGAAGACTGAAAATAAAGAAGGAAACAGCGAGGTAGCACATATTTTAAATGTTGGAAGCAGCCACCATCCCTAGGGCTGGAAGAACAAAAGAGACTTCCTTGTTTCTGTTTCTATGATCTTTTAGATTCAAATAAATGCTTTTTAGAAAGTGACATAAACTTTCAATTTACACTCTCCATGTTGAAGTACATTTTTCACCTTTTTTTTAACAAACGACTTTGACATATTTTGTTTTCCCAATGACAGCTACTTATTGAGAATATGAGAACCTAAAAGATGGAGAAGGAGTCCCATGGAGCAATGGAATAAGCAGTGCCTGCTGGTGCTGTAACCAATGAGGTGGCACAGAGAGGTTAGTTTTAGGAATACTAGCAACAGCTGGAAACCAGAAGCAACTGCTTCTGGAATTATCCACTGCTGTGGAGGTGAAGAGCATTATGAGGTCAGGCTGACAAAGGAAGCAAACAGAAAAGAAAGGGGAAGGTGCTTTTTTTCCCATCCTGCTTTGCAACTCTATATAGTACTCTCTTGGCAGATCCTAATGAGTAGCAAGCAAGCTGGAAAAGGAGAAATGTTCTTTCAAGAGCCTCAGTCCCAGTCCAGTATCATAGAAGAGAGTGGCACATTTAAACACAGAAGACAACAGTTTAATGACTAGGACAGTTTTCTTCCTTGTTTACTAGATGGAGAATGCCTAATCTGTTTTTATTCATCTTTGCAGCCACTTGAATAATTAAGAATAAAATGTCGTATCTAGGACGTGTTCAGCAAATATTTCTTGGATGGTTGAATGAAGGTTAGGAAGAAGATAGTTGAGATCACATTTTCAAGAACCGTGAATTTAGAAGCACTTAGTGTAAATATGAGTCCTGCTGTTGTTCATATGTCTGTGATTTTGTCAGTCACTCTTCTAAGCTTTTTACCTCTAGAACCTCACTGAACCTGTAGATTAGTCCTATAAGGTATATGCCATTATTTATAAAGATGACAAACACAGGCTGACAAATGTTAAAAGCTTTCTCTAAGGTTCTGGAGTGAATGGGGCAATTTAACACAGTATTAAAGAAAATGAGCTTGAGAGATAGAAGGACCTGGATTTGAAATCCAATGACCTACTCTCTTTTTCCCTCTTCAAAGGAATTTTATCACTGGGCTTCAAAAATTCCTTTTGGAAAATCTTTAGCATTCTCAGTGATAATGTTGCTGCTATGGATGAAAATGTTCTGTTCTCATTTAGATTGAAGGAAAACTTTATTGAGTAATGTTTTTGACAATACATTGGTTAGTTTTTGAGTTCAAGTCAAGGAGTTAAATATATTGATTTATGACAGAAGCACTCAATAACTAGGTGGTAGAAATGATACCCTAAGTACCTCTGCCAGCCAACAACTAAACTTTATGAAAAAGAATATTAAAAGCAAACATAAATTATTAAATGAATGTCAAGAGTGGGCATTTTCAGAATATGCTAGAATATTCTAGAATATGCTAGAATATTCACTAGAAAAAATATGCTAACATACATATCCACTTGCAGAGACAGAGATGGCAACTGACAGAAAATTATGGCATTTTAAATACAATTCCTATCTATTCCTTTGAGGACCACTAAACATCTTGAGAAACTGGTAATCTTATTTATGCTTCGTACACTCATTTGTCTGTGTATTGTTTCAAGAGTCCTTCCAAAATGTAATTAGTTTGTGAGCAAGCTAGTGCAATCCTTTCCTCCAATATTAACATATTTTAAATTCAAATAAATGCACCAAAGGGGGGCATAAGCAAATCTCAAATTTGGATTTTCTTCCTTAAAGAGCTTTCTCTCACCAAGTACTTTACATTTTGTTTCTAAGGGATATCTAATCATATTCACTGCATAATGCACCCATACTCATCTCTAACACTTTCTATTTTGAAGGGGCTTATACACATTAACCCACCTATTATACTATAACTGCATGCTGCTTTCAATGAGTAGGCAGGAAAACAGCTGCAGAGCAGTTAAGTGGGATGGCTACAAGTCGTGTACATACCCACCTTCCTATAATATTAGAACATGAGACTTTAACCAACTACATTGCCCTCCATTTTAAATGAAAAGAAAAGGAGAATGGAGGGGAAAAGAAAGTCAGAGACGTTAAAACATTTTCAAAATCATTTATATAGCTTGTACTTCAAGCCAATATTTTGACTTATTCCTTCAAATAAACATACTCAGCCAGGCGCGGTGGCTCATACCTGTGATCCCAGCACTTTGGTAGGCCAAGGCGGGTGGATCATGAGGTCAAGAGTTCGAGACCAGCCTGGCCAACATGTGGAAACCCCATCTCTACTGAAAATACAGCTATCGCATTACTGGGTATATACCCAAGGGATTATAAATCATGCTGCTATAAAGACCGGGCACACTTATGTTTATTATAGCACTATTCACAATAGCAAAGATTTGGAACCAACCCAAATGTCCATCAGTGACAGACTGGATTAAGAAAATGTGGCACATATGCACGATGGAATACTATGCAGC
>NW_012113919.1:10514145-10574550 GCF_000951035.1 Colobus angolensis palliatus | reverse complement strand
AAAAAAAAATTAGCTGGGCATGGTATCATCCCAGCTCCTTAGGAGGCTGAGGCAGAAGAATTGCTTGAACCTGGGAGGTGGAGGTTGCAGTGAGCCAAGGTTGCACCACTGCACTCCAGTCTGGGCAAGAGAGCAAGACTCAATCTCAAAACAACAACAAAAAACTCTTACCATATGATCTAGAAATCATGCTCATTAGTATTTACCCAAACGAGCTGAAAACTTACATATATACAAAAGACTGAAGATTAATGCTTATAGCAGCTTTATTTATGATTGTCAAAACTTGGTAGCAACCAAGAGGACTTTCAGTGGATGAATGAATAAAGAAACTGTGGCTCATCCATACAATAGAGAATATTATTCAGCAATGAAAAGAAATGAGCCCTCAAACCATAAAAAGATATTGAAGAACTTTAAATGCATGTTGATAAAGAAAAGCAAATCAGCAAAACCTACCTACCGTATTCCAACTACATGACATTCTGAGAGACAAAACTATAGATATATTAAAAGATCAGTGCTTGTCAGGTGTTATGGAGAAGGAATTGAGGAAGGCATGACTAGGTAGTGCACAGGAGAATTGAATGGCAGTGAAACTGTTCTGATACTATAAACGTGGATATATCTCATTATATGTTTGTCAAAATTTATATAATATATATTACAGAGAGTCAACTGTAATATGAGCTATGAACTTAAGTTAATAATGGTGAATCAATAATGGTTCTTCCATTGTAATGAATATACCACACTAATGCAAGATGTTAATCATAAGGAAAACTGGCAGAGAAGGGAGGATGACTGGTACATAGGAACCCTCTTCTTTTCCATCATTTTTTGTAAAGCTGAAACTGATTTGAAAATAAAGTCTGTTTATTAAAAAAAATAAATTATGTGCCATAGATGTTTGAAACCCATTTGCTTTGCCTGCCATAAAACAATGTTAGCTATACATAATGCCTCACTACTGGATCTTCTCTCATTTTATTTCTGCCAAGGATGGGTGAGAATGGATAACTTTTAACCTATGAGTGACATTAGTATATCTGGTAGACAGGTAAAAACATTCACTCTCTTTTACACATTATTCATATTATGATTAATAAAATCATGTTCTAATCTGATTCATTATCTTCCTCTATTCTCAGTAACTTGGGCCAAAATCCTCTCATTCACAAGTTAGAGTGACTGCAGTTTAGTAAATAGCAGGGCTGTCTCAAAGATGAAGGTACATGACTCAAGACAGAGTCCTAATGAACAGGAAATAATGCAACAGAAGAGGCATCCTATGGACCTATCTGAAGTCATATCTAAGCAAATTTAAATGTAAAATAACCAGATATAATGGCACTGCCCCCTCTCTCTCTCTCTCCCCGCCGCCCGTGTGTGTGTGTGTGTGTGTGTGTGTGTGTGTGTGTGTTGGAGTTGGAGGAAGGATCGAATACAGAGGATACTTTGAGAAAATAAATGAAAGTTACAGAACACAAATCATGGTACACAGTACAGGTGATTCGATTTCTATGTTACTCAGACTTTATAAGAACAACTATACCCAGATATACACAGACATTCTCATCCAATCATATGCACACATAGTTTCACAAAGACAAATAGGCCAAGGAGTAATTTCGTAGAGAAAACAATTCAGTTCATTGATCATAGCAACAGGAGAGCAAATAGAAACTGACATATACTTTCTAATTATTAATATCATCTAAATCCATTAGATTAAACCCAATAGACATGAGTCCTCTTGTTTCCTTATAAAGCCTGATATCAACCTATTACATTAAAAATTACCCATTTCAGTTACTCATTTTTCTACTTCCCACATCTCTAGAGAGAATTTTCCTCATACTCTGTGAGACATAAAAATATTGCATGACTATGATACCTCTACGTCTTTATCATTAAATAGAGAACATGAATATATCCCTATCATTGTTATGATTGTCTCTTGGTTCTTGTCCAAATTTTGCAACATACAAAAGTTTCTATACAGTTGTTGCATTTTCATTTATTTGTCTTATTTTCAATTTTAACCCATCTCCATTTCTGTGCTACTTTAATATAAAAGATAATCTCTTTTTAGAAGACATTAAAGTCCTTAACACATTTTTATTTATGGTTTGCATCAAAAACATAGCATCAGAATTCTCACTCAAGTCACATTGCTTAATAGTTAATATTATCAAAATCTAATTTTGTGAAAAAGAACAGCATTACATCATACACCAGTAGATGTGGAATGATTTCCACAGAACTTTTTGTATTGTATATGCTAGTTGCATTCAAAATTCACAATTTTCAGGGTATGTAAATTTTCAAATAGAGAAAAAATAATCCTATATATTTACTCTGAAAACAGCAGTAAAGGAGATATCTTTACCATTTTCATATTTCCATTTTATTTGAGCAACTGCTTTTCTACACTATTAAGGAGCTATTCAATAAATGATTGAATTCCATGATTCATTGCTTAGAATTCCTCCTTTTCTCTCACTTCTCAAAAGAAATGTCACTCACATTGTGTATGTCACTTCTTTCTCTTTCCATGAGCTAGCATCATTTGAAAAAAGCTTAGACTGACTAGGTAAGTTACCTGTTTATAGACTTATTACTAAATGCTGCATAATACCCAAACAAGTCCTGCAGGAAGAGAAGATCTCCAGCTGCTGTAGAGATGGGATGAATGTGTTTCCACTTACTAAGAAAGTCTACAGTGCAATTCAATATATATGGCTTTCAAAAGTGATAAGGGAAATATCTTTTCTTCCCATAATAAACCCTCCCATGAACCTCTGTGTATATAATGACAACTTTATATAATGCCAGCATACAGTATCTTCTGGAATTTAAAAATGCATTTTCTATGCCTGTGTGGATAGTAAAACATTCTTTTATCTTCAATTCTTCCATGCCTATTTTTGTAAAAGAAAAGAAAAAAAGGTAATATTCTCTTTTTAGCTGCCTGCTGATCTCTTCTCCTGAAACCAAACTGCATGGAAGCCACAGTCATTGAGTTTCTGTGCTGTCCCTAGAGATGTGGAGATCATGTAAAGAATGTTTCTTCCCTCAGGTTTGGCCTTATTTTTATATTTCTTATGATACTGTTTGTGTAACATATTATCTTTACATTTGCCTAAAATAGGTCATATTAATATTTCAAGCCATTGTTATTTTCAAAGATTAAGCATTTTATATACAAGAATATTTTAAAGACAGTAAGTTTGAAAAGCATAGGATATATGTCATTTTCCTGTGAAAATAAAGACTTCTTATTGATCTTAAATGTTTCTTTGTGTGGGGATAAGAATAAAGCTACTTTTAAAAGTATTCACATTATAAAAACAGGGAAAACACTTCAAGAAAGCTCTATAACCTCTCTCAGTGGTTTGATGAGTATAACACAGGAAGAAAGAGCCCCCTAATGGCTCAGATATCTATAAAAACAGAAGAGGTTGTACTTTCTCAATTCTTGTTTAACAATGGCTAAAATGAGTAATCAGGAAAGATACCTGATACTATGGAAGCGAATGGACAGTTGAATAAAAGGTCAGCTAGAGCTCTCTCAACAATGTAAACAACAGTGCGAAACCCTAAAATGAACTGGCGAAGTAACGAAACCCTAAAATGAACTGGCGAAGTAAGCTGTTAGATTTCAGACTGAGGGTGATGCTTACATATGTGACTCCTAGCACACTTGTCTCCCTCAATTATGTTTGCAGAGAAGCACTGATCTGGAAGGCAGGAGACATATTCATTACACAATTGGAAAGTGTGAAATGTTTTTTAAAAACACTTTCTTTTTTCCAGTCATTGACCATTTCCTGTTAATAATAGGGGAAATCAAATTTCTTACAGGAGAAATTACAGAATTTGTAAGAAAACAAAAAAGGGAATCAAAGTAATATTGAGTATAAGCTAAGAAGAATGTTCTAGTGCAAGAAGCACACAGTGCTAAGAAATTACTTTAAAAGTATTTTTGAATGAAGAATATGCCTATTCACAGAAAAAAAAATTTAGCATTGATGTTACATCTACTTATGCTAAAAATTTAATGTTCTCATAAAAACATACACAATGCAATTAGAATTACATTTTTTTAAAAATTGCATATAAGTCAGTATGGCCCATAAGTAAGTACCACGAGGAAACTGAACTGTATAAAACAACTTGGATACTTAAGGTTGTTGCAACAAAAAGTATAAAATTTAAAGTAATTTTGTACATTAAACTTAAAAATGAGTAGAAGATTAGTTAAAACAAAGTTATATCCCTGAATGAGACGTCAGATTATTTGCATAAATAAAATGGAATTATTAAAATATAATTTTGAATACAATTATTAAAAGCAATCTTACCATTATAAGCAAAACAACTAAACAAGGTTATAATAGATTTAAAACAAATTCTGTGTGGGAATTTGGCATTATACTGCAACAATATACATAAATATATGGTTTACAGTGCCAGTCACCACTCTCAGTTAATGGTTTGGCATTTGTTGCCCAAATATGATACTTAAATATATATATATATATACACACATACACACACACACACATATACACACAGACACACTTTTTTTAAACAAATGACTTATTTAAAAACAAAAACATCACTATTCTCTAATACATATCTCCATTTCCTAAGACCAACTGTACTTTCCAAAATATATACCAACAATTCAGTTATTCACTTCTGATATGATTATATCAATAGAATACCAAGGTGGCTGCAATAATACTTGCATTATTAGGAAGCATCTAAATATCATCTTCCATTTAGAAAACAAAACGAACGTCATGAAAAATAGTGTTTTTCAAACATGCATTTTTAATTAAAATATAAATAAGGGTGAATAAAACACACAAAAGCAACTATTTAGAGTATGTATTAATTCTAAATTCAGACATATTGGCAGCCACTAAGGTTGGCAATCATGTTCTTGTTTGAAACACTGAACAACGTATTAAAAAGTTTTGCTGACTTATCACAGAAAGCAGTTTGTTCTTTGATAAGAAGAGTGACTCAGGAAACTTCACTCAAAAGGACAGTTAGAGCAATTATCAGGGTAAACTCTCTCTTAATTAATCCAAAAGCAAATAAATTGACATAAAATGTCACAAACCATTCGAGTTCCAGTAAGCATTAAATAAGTCCTTTCTGTCACAATGTTTTCTCCTTAGCAGTTGATATCTGTGACCTATAAAACTAAGGTCAATCAAATACATCAGGACTGCATTGCCCCAGCTCATTATTTCTAGTCCAACCCATCAATCTCCTCAGATATCATTTAAAAAAACTCTATTCTTCCCAGCAGAGGATATAATATGTGCGAAGTTCCCATATATTCACAGATGCTTAACCCACATGTAGCATCACTGTCATGCAAAACATTAATTGATGTTACTGCAGGTAAGTAATGAACTCTAAAATAACTAAACATCTCCAGAATCGTATTTCTTTGCCTTAGCTCAATAATTTCTTAAGCACAAATGCTGACCATCAATAGCCACAATAAGAGGGCACTCTAATGTCACACCATTTAAGAAATATTGTGTTTGTATTGAAGAGTTAAAACTACAATCAAAAGACAGATTTAGAAAAAAAAAAAAAAAACCACTAGCAATCACTGAAAAGCATATGATAGCATCTATGTCTGCAGAAAATATCATAATTGATAGATAACATTAATTGTCCTTTCTTGAAATGCTATTATTTACCAAAGTTGCTTAACAGCTAAAACCAATATTTATAAACATATTGTAAGCTTGTCACAGAAAATGTACTTTATAACATAAACTTGGCTTATTTTTATTCTTTACATGGAGTATCTGCTACAGAAACTTATAATGTAGTGATCTTATTTTTGAAAAAAAATCTGTACCTGGAGATTTTTTTAAAAAAGCAAATATATTAATATAAACACAGTATTCATTTCCATCTTTCTAAATCAACATACTTGTGTATAGAATTTACTTTAATGCATCACTGCAAACTCAGTTTTAAAAACATGCAAAGCTATGATGTATTTTGCTGTAAATAATTAAAAAGAAATCCAGAGATAAAAATTGAATTTCCTTACCTGGAGCGTGAAACTGTTCCTGTTCAATGCTGGAAGAAAGTAGAACTGGAAAGGGTACTTGATTTTTGTTTTCTTCTCAAAATCTGCTTTAATGATGCAGGAGTAAGATGAGCTATTCCAAGGTGAAGTCTGTTATTTCTTGCTGGAGCTCAGAGCTGACATCCTCTTGTGAAAAGAAAGGCACCTCAGTAAGTTGTTCACTGAGGGAGCTACAGAGCAAGATTATCCGGCACAAGCAGTCACATAGTGATGCTATGGAACGTGCACTGGCTTCCTCCCCACCTTGCGTTCCTCTCTCTCTCTCCCTCTTTTTTTTTTTTTCGCTCTCTTTCCTTTTCACCCTGACGCTCGCTCAGCTCTGAGTCTCAGCTCCTGCTGCTGCTGTATAATCAATCTAGCCTGTCTGAAGCTAATAGTCCCCTATTTAACCAGCCAATCAATGGCAAGGATTCCACTGCTAGTCCCAAGAGTCTTTTCCAAGAGTGGTACAAACAATAAGAGTTTTGCCAGCAGTTTAGCCAAGTATTTTTCATTATTTTATCTCCCTTAGAGATAGGGCTTGAGAGGGCAGAGGCTCAAAGCAAGCTTAGTGTTACTGCTGATTTTTGCATTTTAAAAGTTTACCCCTTCTTAACCAGCTGATACTTATAATTATCCTCACCTCCTATCTATTATCATATAAAAATTGCTGCAGAGTAGCAATGTGTGATAGGATTTCTCATTCAAACACGTAAGAATATATTCAGTAACAAAATTATATACACTAACAAATGCTTGTTGCTAGAAACAATAATTCCTCCAGTAGCCCTTATGAGGAGGATCAATTAAGGAACACCTCATTATACTGATTTATTTTGAACGTTATCTATTTTATTCTAGAAAATCATGGTAAATAATTTTGTTTCTCCTAAGGAACAAGAGGTGATGTTTGTAGATGTTTTTGAACCAGGGTCTGAGTCAGACTTCAGTGTATAAAACATTTTTTTCAATTTTAAAGCATTAATCTACGAAAGGATCCCTCTGAATGTATCAAATAGAGCATTTCACACCTGATTCATCCCTTCAAGGTTAAGAAGATTTTCTTCTTAAAGTGACACATTCATTGCTCAACTGCTATGACTGACCATAATAAAGAAGCACAAAGCAAACCATTGAAGACCAGGCTTGTTTCTCATTTCCCACATGCTTCGAGGGGGACAAAAAAGCAAAAGAAAAAAGAGAAGAGCATATGGGGTCGCATTAGCCAAACCCTAGAAATGTAGTCTTTCTCAATTTCTAATTAGGAGGTGGTTGCTTATCTCAATTTCACACTGCTTGGTCAACTAACCTTTTAGTTACTTTTTCTTTGTAATACTGCATTTCTGTATTCATTAAAGCAAATTGTATAAGAATCTTTAACTGCCTTCAATTCCCAGTTGACATTAAACTCCAGGCAGTAGTCATTGTAGTTCCAACCTTCAGCATCATATAATACAAATAAAAATTTATAATATGTGCTAAAGCATCTTGTAAATGAATACTGAAAAGGTCATAAGGTAGGTATGATCATGAAGTTACACTCAATTAAAGTCCAAATTGTGAAGTGTTGTAACGCCTATCAGAGACATTCTTTGATTTAATTGACTCAGTTCTGCAAATATTTATTGAGCAACTCTTTACATCAGACCCTACGTTTAATTAAGTAAAGGAGAGAACAGCCTTCTTTGTGTTTTTGGTATTTTCAGTGTAGTGCAGTTTGGGTAGTCAATCACTCAGGAGTTTACAATCTCGTAGGTAGATAAGGAGTTCTTAAGTAAGCAAAACACAAGAGAGAGTAATTACCTGCTTTCATCAATAATTCGAAGAACAACAAGTAGTCAAGATAGATCATAGCTCCTCTGAAACAACAGAAAGACCCTGTAAAAAAAGATAGCCTTGCAGTGATCCTTATCGAAGAGAATAAAAAGCAATTTATACGGAGAAGAAGATGGCAATGATGGTAGTGGGGTGGGGGTGGGGTTGCTGGGAGGAATAACAGAAGCAAAAGGAAAATGTCAAAGGAGGTGGATGGTGGGAGAGGGGTGTTGGAGGAAGAGGCAAGTGAGATAGGCGGCCGGAACACTTAGGGCCCAGGAAGGTAAATGAAAAACACGGAAATGCTCATAATATGTAAGACTTTGAACGCCAGGCTGACAGTAATTGGGTAATTGAGAGCATTTCATTTTATAGTGTTAAACAGAAATGTGGTAAACTTGTAAGTATGCTTTGGGAAACTTTATGTAACAAAATGGTGTCACTTAACTACTAGCATGGAACCCCAGTGAAAGTCAATAATCACTAGGGAGAAAATTGCCAAGGTCTCCCTTAGGAGTAATAATGGGTAGAACCAGTGTGCTGATGTTGGAAATTAGCAGAATGAATTAATATTAAAAAGCATTCTGAAATGAGGTCTCTGCATGACTTTGCAACCTAATAAGAAGAGGTGCAGCTTAGGAAAGCATTAAGTTTTCAACGTATGTGGATGGCTGAAAAAAAAAGTGAATGGCAAATAGCATGCTTACTTAGTTTTTGATGTCGTAATATTTGTCTCTAATTAAACTTGTTTTATTGTTTTTATGTGCATTTTCCACTACACTATAAGCTTCATGATGGAAAAGAACTGGTTTTGTACAACACTTTCCCCCCAGCATTTTCAGGAATTGTACTGGGCATATATTAGTTTTCCAATAAATAGGCGTTCAGTAGAAAACAATAAAATAATTCCCATGTTTGGAATAATGGAGTAATCACTACCTCACAAGTCCTCAGCTTAGAATTCTCCAAAAATGATTTCATTTAACATGCAAACACTCTAAAATAAATATTATCCCATTTTACACATAAAGAAAGTTAGTTTAAAGAGGGTAATTACTTTGTCTAGTGACACACAATCAAGCAATACGTGTCTGCTGAATTCCAAAGCCCATGTTCTTTATAATGTTGAGTTTTCAGGAACCAGCAGGTGATATAACAGAAACTAATAATCTGGATATTAATTTGTGGGTTATATAATTGATCAGGTGGAAAGAACAAAAATAAATCAAATTAAAACTAAAGGTTAGGATTCTGGGAAGATGGCAGGGTAGGATGTATCAAAAATCTATCTCTGCTCTGTAGACAAAAATTGCACTAGCAGAATCTGACTAATGTAACTATTTTAGAACTCTAGAGTCTATTGAAGGCTTACAACATCCAGTGACAGCTTAGATGGTTAATTTGTAGTTAATTTGGTCCATTTAAACTCTTAGCAAAGCAGCAGCCAACGTCCCGCTCTTAAGCCCTATGGCAGGCAGCTGTGCATATATTTCTAGAATAGGCTGCATATAGTCTGTGGTGGCTAGGGTTAGAAAAAAAAATGACCCTGCCTTCCAATATTGGAGATCTGTTCTATGACCACTGATTGCTTATCACAGAAGAGCACAAGAAGAGATAGTGGCCATTGTTGCCCCAACTTCCCTCGATGTTGCAAGCTCCTCCCTCTCGAAGTAATGTGTCTTTCAGGAGATTTATACAGCTGGTACCTTTTTCCTTATTCCTTTTTCTCCATTTTCTATTTAGGAGCTAGACATTGAAGACTAGGATATTCAAAAGCAACCATGTGTACAGATGAAATTAGAAAGTTACCAACCATACCCAGGAAATAGAGTAGGCTCAGAAAATACTTGAGAAGGCCTTATGCTTATGTAACATGATGACCAAACAAATCCAAACCAACAAAACAAAAACCAAAAACAAAGCAGAAAACAGCCAACTAGGGGGAAGGAGATAGTCTGATTTCCTGAGTTACTACATTATTAGATTCAAATGTTTACTTTAAACAAGAAATTGCAAGGCATACAAAGGAATAGGAAAATATGATCTATTCAAATGAAAACAAAATAAAAATAAAAACTGTCCCTGAGAAAGAATTGAAGGCAGATCTTCTAGGCAAATATATTAACACAACTGTTTTAAAGATGCTCAAGGAACTAAAAGAAGGTGTGGACAAAGTAAAGAAGATAATGCAATATTTGGTGAAAATATGAATAATGAGATAGAAAACCTAGAAATAAAACCAAAAAGAAATATTGGAGTCAAAAGTATAATAATTGAAACGAAAACTTCACAAGAGGAGTTCAAAGGCTGATTTGAACAACCAGAACAAAGAATCAGTGAACTGGAAGTTAGGACAATAAAATTTATTGAGGCTGAATAAACAGAAAGATCGAAGAAAAGTGAACAAAGCATAAGGGACCTATGCGATACAATCAAGAAGACCAACATATAGGACAGTGAAAATGTTGACGAGAAGACAGAGAGAAAGACACAGAGAATATTTAAATAAATAATGACTGAGAACTTCACAAATTTTGTGAAAACATGAATATAAATACACAGGAAGCTCAATGAATTCTGAGTAGGATGATATTGAAATAACTCACAAGACGTTATAGTCAAACTTTTAAAAGCTAAAAACAAAAGCAGAATTTTGAAAGCATTGAGAGAAAAGCTTAGAGGCAAATACAATGAATTCTCAATAAGATTATTAGCAGATTTCTCATAAGCAGCTTAGAAGGCTAGAAGGCAATGGGCTGATATTTGCAAAGCACTAAGAGAAAAAATTAAAAACCTGTCAACCAAGAATCCTGAATCTGGAAAAACTGTTCTTCAAAGTGAGAAATAAATTAAGACATTTTCAGTTAAACAAAAACTTAGGGAGTTTTGCTTTATTATCAGTTTTTAAATACTTGACCTTCCTGCAAGAAATGCTAAGTCATGCAGTCTGAAATAAAAGAACAACAGACAGTTATTCAATGACACATGAAAAAAGAAAGATCTCAGTCAAGGTAAACATATGGACAATTATAAAACATGTATTATTGTTCAAGGGTATAAAACTCTACCTGTTCTTTTCTAAATGATTATCGTAACTTTGGTTTATAACTCCAAGTTTTGTTTTCTATATAATTGAAGAGACTAATGCATTAAAAAGTTATTAGTTTATGTTTTGGGGTACACAGTGTATAAAGAAGCAATTTTGCAACATCAAAAACCCAAGGGGATGGGACAAACCTGTTACAAGAACAGTTACTCTATGCTATTGAAGTTAAGCTTATGTAGATTTAAGTTACTCTTGTATCTTTAGGATGTTATTGTCCCCATGGTAACTACAAAGATTATAGCTATAGAATTATTCAAAAGAAAATGAAAATGGAGTTTAAAATGTTTTATTACAAAAAAATCAACTAAGAACAAAAGAAGACAGTAATGCAGGAAACAAGAAACAAAAAGTCATAAAGCAGTTAGAATATAAGCAGAAAAATTACAGAGCTAAGTTCCTTATCCTCAGTAATTTAAATGTAAATACATTAAACTCACTGTTGAAAGACAGAGAGTGGCAGAATGTATAAAAACATGATCCACCTATATGCCATCTACAAGAGGCTCACTGTAGAATCAAAGACATAAATAGATGGGAAGTTAAAGAATGGGAAAGTATATTTTATGCAAATAGTTACCAAAGAGAGCAGGTATGGCCATACTAATACCAGACAAAATAGAATTTAAGTCAAGAAAATGTACAAGAGACAGAGAACACTGTTACATATGAATAAAGCTTTAGTAAATTAACATTTAATAATTATAAAAATATACATTTTTCAAATAACAGTCCATAAATTACATGAAGCAAAAATTAATATAATTGAAGGGAAAAACAGTTCTAAAATAATAGTTGAAGAATTTAATAACCCATTATCCACAATGGGTAGACGAATTAGGCAAAAGATAAGTTAAAAAAATAGAATTATTGAATGACAATGAATGAACTAGATCTAAGAGGCATACAAGAACACTCTAGCCAACAATGTAATACACATTCTTCTCAAGTACACCTGGAACATATTCTAGGATAGATCACATTAGGCAGTAGATCCCCCCAAAATAGAAAATACTTAGAGACAACTGAAAATAAAAGAAAAACAGGATACCAAAAGTTACAGGACATAGAGAATGCAGTGGTAGAGAAGAAGGTATAGCTATAAATACTTACTTTCTTTAAAAAGTGTGATCAATTTAACACATTCGCTTATGACTTAAGAAACTAGAAACAGAAGAACGAACTAAACCCAGAGCTAGCTGAAAAAGAATACAAAAAAATAGAGCAGATATAAACAAAAGAAATAAGAGAAAAATAATGTTAAAAATGTATGAAACCAAAAATTGGCTCTGTAAAATAACTGATAAAATTAACATATGAGATATACTAAGAAAAAATAGAAAATACTAAAATTAATAAAATGAGAAATGAAAGGGTAGACTTTACTACAGATTTCAGAGAAATAAAATGGAGAATAAGGTAGTGTCATAAGCAATTGAATAAAGTTATCAAAAAATTGATAATATAGATGAAACAGACACATTCCTAGAAACACAAAACTGACCAAGAATAAACCACAAAAAAATAGAAATTATAAATAGAAATATAACTAGTAGTGAGATTGATTCAGGAATCAAAAATCTGTCAAGAACAAAATGCTTGCTGGCTTTATTGGTAAAATATACAAAACATTTAATGAACTAACCACCAATCTTTCTCAAACTTTTCCAAAAAATTTAAGAGAAGAAAACATTCTGTAACTTGTTATATGAGACCAACATTACTCTAATACTAATGCCAGTAAGTGACACTACAATAGTAGCAAACCCAAGTTAGCAGCATATTAAAATGCTTATACAACATGACCAAGTGAGATTTATGTCTGAAATGCAAGAATGGTTCACCATAAAAAATGCAATTTAATATACCATATTAAAATAATGAAGATGAAAACATAAACAAAATTAATTATCTGTTCATGATAAAATATCTACATGTGAAAAACTCACAGGGAACATCATATTTAATGATGACAGACTGAAAGCTCTTCCTTTAAGATCAGGAGTAAGACAAGTATAACTATTCTCTTCTTTTCAATATAGTATTGGAAGTATTAGCCAGAGCAATTAGGCAATTAAAAAAAAGACATCCAAATAAAATGAAGAAGTAAAATTCTCTTTGCCGATGATATGAACTTATATGAAAAAAAAAAAAGTATAGGTTCCACAAAATAAAACCTTTTAGAACTAATAAACAAATCCAGAAAAGTAGCAGGGTACTAAGTCAACAAGAAAAAATCAATTGCTTTTTCTAGAAGTAACATAAACAAACCAGAAGGAAATTAAGAAAACAATTTCATTTATACTAACATCAAAAATGATAAAATATTTAAGAATTAATATAATTAAGGAGGTTAAGGTCTTAGACAATGAAAATACAAAACATTGCGGAAAGGAATTAAAGAAGACATGAATAAATGAAAACAAATGTTCATGGATTGGAAAACTTATGATTGTTAAAATATCAATATTATCCAAAGTGATCTTCAGATTTACTGCGACCCCTGTCAAAATCCCAATTGCTTCTCTTTCTGAAGAAATACAAAAAAATTATTCTACAATTTATATGGAATCTTTAGGTATCCTGAGTGGTCAAAACAATTCTAAAAAGAAAGAACAAAGTTGGAAGACTCACAACTCCTGATTTCAAAAATTGCTACAAATCCACAGTAATTAAAACACTGTAGTGTTGATATAAATATATATATGTGTGTGTGTGTGTGTGTGTGTGTATACTATTCATTACTAATGTAATGAATAGACTATAGAAACAAACCCTTGCATATACTAGCACGTGATTTTTGACAAAAATGCCAAGATCACTCATGGGAAAAAAATAATCTTTTCAACAAAAGGTGAAGAAAAACTGGATATCCTCACTCTAACAAACAAAAAAAGCTGGACTCTTACCTAATTGCATATGCAGAAATTAACTCAACCTATGATCTATTGATCCAGTAAATAAAAATGTGACTAACTGTATGTTCTAAAACCACAGAGGTCTCAGACACAAACTATGGCAAAAGCTTCGTGACATAGGATATAGGATTTGTTAATTATTTCTTGGATACGACATCAAAACCATTGGAAACAAAGGAAAAAATCGTAAAAATTGAAATTCATAATTTTAAAATTGTGCATCAAAAGATATTATTAATTGAATACAAAAGCAACCCACAAAATGAGAGAAAATATTGGCAAAGCGTATATCTGCTAAGAGATTAGGATCCAAAATAAATAGATGACTCCTAAAATTCAACAACTACAAAACAAACAATCAATTTCAAAAATGCGCAAGACATTTGAATAAACTTCCCTCCAAAGAAGATAAGTAAATTGCTAATAAGCACATGAAAAGATGCTTAATATCACTAAGCTATTAGGGAAATTCAAATCAAAACTATAGTAAGAGACCACCTCAAAAACTTTAGGATAGTTACTATGAAAAACAAACAGAAGATTATAACCGTTGTTGAGGATGTAGGAAGGAGAGAAATTAGACCTCTTGCACTATTGTTGGGAATGAAAAATGGAAAGACTGCTGAGGAAAACAGTGTGGTGGTTTCTCAGAAAAATAAAAATAGAATTGCCATATGCTCCAGCAATTCCACTTCCGCATATATATGCAAAAGAATTGAAAGGAGGGTCTTGGAGAGATATACGTTCATAGCAACATTATTCAAAACAGCTAAAACATGGAAGCAACCCATTTCCATTGACGGATAAATGGAATTTTAAAAGTTGATATGTACAGACAATGGAATGTTATTCAGTGTTTAAAAGGGCTGAAAATTCTGCATTGGGCTACAACATAAATGAATCTTGAGGGTGTTGTGTTAAGTGAAATAAGCCAGTACCCAAAAGACAAATAATAAATTACTCCACCTATATGAGGTCCCTAAAATAGACAAAATCATTGAGACCAAAAGTAGAATGGTGTTACAGGGCCTAGTGGGAGGGAGAAATAGGGAGTTTGACAACCACTGGAGCCATGTGTTAAGAGTAAAGGCGAATGGTAGGAGGTATTAGGAGGAGGGCTATTGGAGAGCTATGCAGAATAGGAATAGGTACTGAGTTCCATTAGAGGGTAAGTTGACCAAGCGGAAAGAGAAGTTTGGCAGAGCTTCCCTGAGGCCCCAGCTGTGCCTGCAGATCATGAATTTCCAGTGGCACCAATATGCAAGATTGCATGGATTTCCTGGGCTTGTTGTTCTCACCAGCCTGGAACCCTCAGAGATGACAAGAGTCATAGAAAGCAGTGATTATTTTCTACAAGAAATTTGGCAGAAAAAGGAAAAGAGAGAGAGAGAGAAACTAATATTCTGCATAACTTTGAGCACCAGAGAGTCCAACCCCTTGTTTTAGTAAAAGGTGTTAAAGAGTATATTTCTGTAGATAAGGGAAAGAACTAGTTGAAAAAGACAACTTGAGAAAGCAAATAAGAGAGACTATGCTTAATATATTAAGGTCACAAAGAAAATAAGAAGGTGGGGCCAAAAGCTTTCATGGGGAATTTAGTACTTAGAAAGAGGAAGAGGTTATTTATTTGAAAGCTGGAAGAGTTAAGTTTTATAGAAAACATTATTCTTGTAAATTAATTAATGTATTCCAAAAATATTATTAATACTTAATATTCCAAGTAATCTACTAGGAGCTGGAAATTTAAATATATAATTAGGATTTTTTTCTATGTTCAAGTTGTCAAATCAAATATAAAAGTTATATATTTTTAATTATGTATAATGTACACAAATACAATTATTAATTATTAATATGAGTAAGTTCTGCAATAAGCTTAGAGCACTAAGAATCATGGAAATGGAAAAGTCAGAAACATATTGAAAGATGAGCATACTGGTGTGATGAACATACTGAAAAAATTTGTGTATAAGAAGATTTCACAATAGAGGAAAAAGTAAAGTAAAATAAAATAAAAAGGAAGAGAATATTTGCGTTTAGCTTTGGGTTCACAGGCTATTTAAGATAGAACATAGGGCACTAAAGTAGGCATAGTAGGTGATTTTGCATTCCACATTAAGAAGAGATCAGAATGTGAGGAAACAATGAAATCAGGGCCTGTGTTGGTTTCTAATATCATACATTTTCCCTAAAATTTTGTGAAAAAAATCAAAGAAATAAAATCATGATAATGATATAATGATACTTTAGAAAGAATATTTGTGGAAAGAATAATGCTTTAGAAATAATATTGTGCAGCCATACTAAAGGATGAGTTCATGTTCTTTGCAGGGTCATGGATGAAGCTGGAAACCATCATTCTCAGCAAACTAACACAGAGACAGAAATCCAAACACCACATGTTCTTACTCATAAGTGTGAACTGAACAATGAGAACACAAGGATACAGGGAGGAGATATCACACACTAGTGCCTGTTGGGGGCTGGGTGGGCAAGGGAAAGGAGAGCATTAGGACAAATACCTATTGCATGCGGGGCTTAAAACCTAGATGACAGGTTGATGGGTGCAGCAAACCACCATGGCACATGTATACCTATGTAACAAACCTGCACGTTCTGCACATGTATCCCAGAACTCAAAGTAAAATTAAAAAAATAAATTAAGGCCGGGCGCGGTGGCTCAAGCCTGTAATCCCAGCACTTTGGGAGGCCGAGACGGGTGGATCACGAGGTCAGGAGATCGAGACCATCCTGGCTAACACGGTGAAACCCCGTCTCTACTAAAAATACAAAAAACTAGCCGGGCGAGGTGGCGGGCGCCTGTAGTCCCAGCTACTCGGGAGGCTGAGGCAGGAGAATGGCGTGAACCTGGGAGGCGGAGCTTGCAGTGAGCTGAGATCCGGCCACTGCACTCCAGCCTGGGTGACACAGCAAGACTCCATCTCAAAAAAAATAAAAAATAAAAAAATAAATTAAAAAGAAAAAAGAAATAATATCATGGAGAATAAAAATAATAGTAATGCTTTAGAAAGAATAATCTTTGGCAACAGGAGATAGTGGGAGATTTTTACAAAAGCATTAGCTGTGGGAATGGAGATGAGAGAAAATGCTTGAGCAGTTTTTAGACAAAATGTACAAGATTTGATAAATGATTGAATGTTGAGTAAATGTGAAGACAGAGAATAATTATAAGTTTATCTTGATGCTGAGTAATGATGGAGACAAAAAAGTATATTATGGTTTGGGAAATGATGATGTTGGATTTCTGATGGACATACAGATAGAGATTCTTATGATTGCTCACTAAGTGGTTTCCTGGTACTTATGAAAGTTGTTTATACTGAAGATATGAATTTAGGAAATAATTTATGATAGTCAAAAGAACCCAAAAAGAACAAGAATAATTAAAAAAAAAAAGGGACCAAAAGCAGAAACATAGAAGACACTGACATTTTAAAGCTGATCCACAAAGGTAAGATAATGAATGAGACTAGCAGAATGAGAAATCCAGAAGATAGAAGACTACAAAGCTACAGTGGAAAATGTATCAGACATTCACTGATGCTTTAAAGGGAGAAGTTTTATGTTTTCTATTGTGGCCCTTTAGGGTCAATTATAGTAGTAGTGACAATCAGTGAATAAAAAGACACAAATGAATAAACTACATGCGCTTCTCTCTTTCTCAACAACTGGTTATTTTCTCCCATGCATTTATTGCTCTCAGATACTTTTGAGTAACTCTATGTGCAAATCTCAATAAAAACACAATGGGGAAAAAAGGTGAACTGAACAATATCCTAAAGTTACTACAATGTGAAAATCAGATAAGCATTTCGTATATGAGAAAGACAGAATTCTGTATAAATTCATAAATTATTTAAGCAATTAGAATGTTAAAAGGATTCAGTCTGTATTAATTATTGAATCCAGTAACTTTTTAATAATTAATATACACATAAAGAGAAATATGAATTAAAAGCCTTGAATTTTAGTTGTTGACAGTTCATGTTAATAGTCTTCATCATCAGAATACTGACTAGACTTTGTCATATTAAATAATATGCAAATTAAAGATACATTTAAGTGGAATTTATTCCAGGTGTTTATAATGCATTTAAATACCAAACATCGAAACATTATCAGATACAACTATTTTACTTTTGAAAATATTATCTCTCACTTTTGAAATTAACCAGGGAATATATGATTTGTGCATATCAAGCCTTAATTTTATGAAGAAAGATTTGCTTCACTTGATGCTTTATTGGAGCATGTCTATAGGATGGAAGAGCAAGTTAATAAGTATATATATTCCTCTGGCAATAATCAATTATCATGTTCACCTTCATATTTATACCTCCATTTTATTAAACGCTAGTAGTACATAGTATCTGTGCTACTGTTATTATGTTGCCTGTTATCTATTATTATAAGTTTATTTGTTCTCACGTGTATTTTAGTTCTTTGGAGAGACTATTAAAAATTTTTGAGCAACAATTATATTTTACACGTTTTAAAATCTTCTATAATGAGCACGGTTATGACATTATTTATTCATTAATTTATTTATTTTTGAGACAGAGTCTTGCTGTGTTGCCTAGACTGGAGTGCAATGGCTCAATCTCGGCTCACTGAAACCTCTGCCTCCCAGGTTCAAGCGATTCTCCCTGCCTCAGCCTCCCGAGTAGCTGGGATTACAGGTACCTGCTTCCACACTTGGCTAATTTTTGTATTTTTAATAGAGATGGGGTTTCACCAATTTGGCTAGGCTGGTCTCGAACTCCTGACCTCAGGTGATCCACCCACCTTGACCTCCCAAAGTGCTGGGATTATAGCCATGAGCCCATGCCCCCAGCCTACATAATTTATTTTTTAATTATCATTATCAAATCATTTTTACTTATGAGGCTTTATGTCTTTATTGGGGAGATATCAATACTTTAAGAGATGGATACAGAATTATTTCCAAGAGGGCTATCCAGTTTGGGAATATATTTTGTTTTAAACGGAAGGTTTCTGAGTATACCTTGAATGAGCTAGGGTTATCTGAAGAGGTAGACAAACACCGATAAATAAGAAATGAGTGGGAATTCGTGGGTGTGTCGGTGGAGAAACATGTCTTTGGAGATCAGCTGGATTGAAGGAACTGGTGACAGCAGTAGTAGCTGAAGCAAAACATAATTTAATTACATAACTCCTCTCAAATATACCAAAATACTAGAAGAATATTTAAAATACATAAATGCAGGCATGATAGTGGTTGAGACTTTGATTCAATTCTGGATCAACTCAGAGATGCTGAATTCTCAGGATATAGGTTGAAATGAAGACCAGCTGCTTAATGGAAACAGTATATCATCAAACTAGTGGGTGTCCAAGAGAATTTAAACCCCTAGGAATTCACAAAATGTGGAGAAGCCATTGAACTTCTGTAAGTTAGAGTGTATGAGATTCAAACCAAATGTATTCGAAATTCCAAGTATAGAGACAACAAGTGACATGTAGATTAATGTGGAAGTCATAATCATCTGTTTTCAAACTACTTCTACATGTCTTTCTATATTACCGAATCTTGAAACCTAAACTGTGCATTTCTCAGGCTTGCTTTCAGCTAAGTTGTTTTGTGTTTTTGCATCTGCCAATCAAATGCGTCTTTATGACACTCAGAAGTGGAAATGAGAGAGTTATTGACACAGGAGACCCTTTCTGCTAGCAAGTCTGATAGTGAACATATCTGGTTTGGGGGGAAAGCAGAAGCAGGGTTCTTGGGTTTATTCCCTATTACTTTAGGTGACAGTGGGAGTAGAGAAGTCTTTCCACTAGAATAGTGTCTGCATATAATTGTTCATAAATGTTTCTGATTTCTTGTTTGTGTGTAGTTCCTGAATATGTAGAATCTCTGCCTAGTTCTCTCCTCTACTGCTGAGTCTGGAACAAAATTAATATGTTTAGTAAATCCCCAGCTTCTAGAAATGAGTGGGTTCAACTATCTACAGGCAATAATCCTGGAGGAATAAATATTAATGAAAATGTATAATGATAAACCATTGTATAATTGGCTTGTGGGATATTTTGAGATGACAAATAAATATTGTGCTCTGAATGCCAAGAATCCTGGTATAATTTTAAAAAGTCATTTAATAAATAAACTACACACTCCCTGAGTTACTTCCCCCACTAAACAGAGACAAAGTCAAAGATCGCCTGACATAAGTTAATAAGAAAAACACCTAAAGCCTCTGTAACAGGCTACAGCATTTATAGCAAAGTTTCTGACACTTTTTACTACATCAAAATTAAAATGAAAAACAAAAGTGATTTTCTGGTTCCCAAGACTTTCTTTCTATAGAAAGCAGTTGAAAAAGTAAAATACATAACATGAATATAAAAAGGTTTGTTAAATGTTTAAGTCTATGGAAGCCAATGACAATTTTCCCAAAATATAATTTTTAAGATTTGGTTATAGGAACAAGAAAAGTTGGCCATACAGCCCCTTTTACTAGGCCCATGTGAGCTCCTGACTATTCCAGGCGTAAATGGAGACCTGAAATTGACCATGGAATCAGACGGTGAGCCCTCTACTTTGCAGAATATGAGCCAAGTGTTCCTTCCAGGCAATAGCCTGGTCTCTGCTTAGACCTTCTCTCTTCACAGCTGGAGTCCCGTTATTGGATGGACGTGAATGAAAACTAATAGAAAAAGTACAAACAATTGAGAATTCTTATGGTGCTAAGAAACATAGTGCAGTTAGACCAGATTACTCCAGAGAGGAACATTATATTAATGCTGCAGCTCGAATGAGCTCTCAGGGCAGTGAAGCATCTGTTGTTGTTTTGCATATGTTTTGTTGTAAGTTCTGTGAGGTGCTCTTCTTCAAACGCATTTCTTCTTCTGCAGTCTGTATTTTCCTTGAATTACTTCAGCACGTACTTATCTTCCTGCTCTGACCTTTTTCTTTCCTGGAAAAAAAAATATCTTGATGTTGAAAAGAATTGATTTCTAAGCATTCTACACAAGTAGTAGAAACATTACAGGCTTCAGTGAGACTGTTAACTATCCATGGGATGCTTATTGACTATGTCACTCTATGAAAAGGAGAGTTCATGTTTTCTTACAGAAAAGTGGGTAATCTTTCCTCCAAAAGATGTGTTTTACTCAGATGTTTTACTTTAGTTCGCTTTCTGCAGAAGATTACAGTAATTTGGCAGTGAAAAGCTTTTTCTACCACAGGAAATGTCCTGCATTGAATTAAATGATGATAACTTGCTATAATATCTAATCAACAGTTATGATGTTTTTTACAACTTATAGCTGATAGCACCTTTACTATCGCATTGACTTTATTAAGAATCTTTTTGGATACATTTTGAGAGTTCACTCTATAATGACATTTTCTCTTGAATTGTATGTATGGAGGGGAAAAACCACAAGTTCTCAAGATTATAAAAAAGAAAAAAGAAAAAGTAAGACTCTAAACTTAAAGCGGTATTCGGGAGCTGGGATTGAAAAGAAAGAAGAAAAAAGAAAATTCAATAGTATCACAGGAATGTATCAATTATATAAAAACATTGTCTATCAAACTAGAAAGAGAATGAGAAACGAATGTGGATTTAGGGAATAAATATTTTCGAATTGTCAGGGAAAGGACCCAAGGAGAAAGATGTGCTTAGAAAATATTGAGGCAGGCCAGTCTTCTGTAGCCTCATACCTTGAAAACAGATCAAGAAAATCACATAAAATGTGGAATTGCTATGATTTATTCTATTATGCATACACACATATGTGTGTATATAGATGTGCATGTGTATATATACATATGTGTATATAGATTTTTATATATACATATATGCATATAAGTATACACACATGTATGAATGCACAGAGGTTTGTATATATACATATATACACACACATGTGTGTACACACAGACACAAAATAGTGTGAATCAAGATGTTGTTAGTACTTTATTCAAAGGGGGGAAATGAGAATACAATTAAAAATAGAAATTATCACTGTTAACGGTTTTAAAACTACAGAAGCTGCTGTTAAAACCTATGAATGGTAGAAGGAGAGAATGGTGGATTATACGCCAGCCTGAAACCAACACTTATATCATGAAGAGAACTTTATGGAGAAAAAGTGACTAGTTTGTGAATTGATTTATAGAAAAGGTAAAAACTTACTGTCACTTTACTTTGGATTTAAAGTTCACAAGCTAAAAATTTTGAATGATGATGGATGCTTTTTCTATCAGAGACTCTGGATAACTGTTAAGCAGTTACAACAACTTTAAAATTAAGAAAATAGAGAAATAAAATTGAGCTGAGTCTGAGGAATGAAATCAGCCAGCCAACAAACCAACCAACAAATAGACAAAACAAACTACATCAATACATGGCGATGTGTTTACCAGTTGGACGATGGTACCCGGAAAGTTTTGTCTGCTTGAAGGTTAGAAATACTTAGGGTTAAGGGTTATTTTTTAAATAAGAGGAGTTATGGAAATTGTACATATGTGAAATTGCCCTCTAAAAACTAAAGTCACATTTGTCAAAAAAGTGTTGCTTTTATAATTCTGATTAGAAAAGAAAGTGAAGTCTTATGGTTGATGAAAAATACAGTAAATTAAAGATACTTTCACATCGCTCTCTCTATTCTTCAATTATTTTACTTCTAAGAAGTTGGAATAATTAATAACAACAGGTACAAGGAGATATTTATATTGGGTTTGGAAATAGTAAGATTTTTACACTCTATTTAGTTAAGACATTTATTAAGTGATTAAAATATTAACACCAAAATATTTATTGAAAATAAACACGATTTTAGATCATATAAAAACAGTCCAGGATTGTGTCCAGAAACAGTTTCAGTCACTAGAATTCCAAAATCTGGGCCTCTGGTAAGGAAGGGATCCTGGGTTACTTACTTCTATTTCCAGTGTTATCTCTGGCACGTTGTAACAATTAAGTCATCTTTGTAAGTATGTAAGTTATTCTCATATGACAACTTTCCTACTTCAATTAAAACGGCATCAGTCCATAGAGTGCCCTTTCTATGATTACCTATCTACCAGCCGAAAGTTAGTTTCTGATTCCATCATTAGACATTCTATATTGTGAGGATAATCTTGAATTTTATGTAAAATTACTTTCAGGACGAGCTAAGAAAACTCCTGTGACCCAGTTCTATGCTCTTTCTATAAATGAGAAATTTTGTTAATTCATGAGTCTTTGCCCTATCTTTCCTTGATAAAAAGTGTTACAGAAAAGAGCAGGAGTCATCTGGATCCACTTGCCACACACCCACGGGGAGGAATTCACACTGAGAACTCCAGGGCAAATCGAGGAGATTGAGCTGGTTCTGAAAGAGAGAGAGAGGCTTTTAAAATTATAAAAGAGAAATAGACATATATAAGGAGACTTGCATTATAAGAAATTCAAAGCAAAGTGAAAAGATTTGTCATAGTTGTTCATTTATTACACAATAATAAATTAACTTTCAGAAATTAGGGAAAATAAAAATGAGCCAGTGCTCAAAAGCAGTGGGAAACATCACCAGATAACAGAATAGCAAACATCTGTACCAGTTAGAGTTCTCCAGAGAAACATTTTATATATATATGTGTGTATATATACACACTCACAACATACACACATAGTATATATACACTCAATTTTGTATATACTTCTCAATTTCCGTCATTCTTCTTATTTTGTATATAATATGCATTATATATTATATATTACACACACTATACACTCAATTTTGTATATATTTCTCAATTTCCATCATTCTTCTTATTTTGTATATAATATGAATTATATATATTATATATTACACACACAGTATATATAACTCAATTTTGTATGTATTTCTCAATTTCTGTCATTCTTATTTTGTATATAATATGAATTATATATATTATATATTACACACACAGTATATATACACTCAATTTTGTATATATTTCTTAATTTCTGCCATTCTTCTTATTTTGTATATAATATGTGTAATTATATATTACACACACTACATATACACTCAATTTTGTATATATTTCTCAATTTCTGTCATTGTTCTTATTTTATATATAATATGCATTATATATTATATATTACACACACAGTGTGTATACACTCAATTTTGTATATTCTCAATTTCTATCATTGTTCTTATTTTATATATGAAATGCATTATATGTATACACTCAATTTTGTATATATTTCTCAATTTCTGTCATTCTTATCTTGTATATAATATGCATTATATGTATTGTATATTACACACACTATATATACACCCAATTTTGTATATATTTCTCAATTTCTGGCATTTTTATTTTTTATATAATATGCATTATATATGTTATATATTACACACATAGTGTGTATACACTCAATTTTGTATATATTTCTCAATTTCTGTCATTCTTCTTATTTTGTATATAATATGCATTATATATATTATATATTACACACACAGTGTATATACACTCAATTTTGTATATATTTCTCAGTTTCTGTCATTTTTATTTTGTATATAATATGCATTATATATTATATATTACACAGACACACATACACACACACACACACACACACTAAGGAATTGGCTCACATGATTATGATAGACTGCAAATCCAAAATGCATAAGGCAGGTCAATAGGCTAGAAACTTAGGAAGGACTTGATAATGCTGCAGTTTTGAGGCAGGGATTTTTCTCCCCAGGGAATCACATTTTCTGAGTGTGTGTGTGGGTGTGGGTGTGTGGGTGTGGTTTTGGGATTTTTTTTTAAATTTTATTTTCCTCTTAAGGCGTTTTAACTGATTTGATGAGGCCCAGCTGCATTACTGAATGCAGTTTCCTTAATTAAAGTCAACTGATCAGTAACATGTGGATTAGTGTTTCCTTAACCATCTGAGTACTAAGGCCTAGTCACATGGACACCTACCACTAAGAATTACGATAGTCAAGCAGCCTCATATTTAAAGATCCCACCAGTACAGAATCTGTTAATGAATCCTCTAATATTTAATGGCACAATTCTATGTGTCCCAATTATTACATATTCCCATACATATGTGCTGTATTAGAAATTCTACTGATGGAGGAAAATATGTTGAAATTTAAATTGTAGTCCAAGATTAAGGTGCATACGGTCCTTGCTCATTTTTAGATGCCAGGGAAGAATCCATTCCAGGCCTCTCTTCTAGCTTCTCATAGTTTCTTGGCTTGTGGCAGCATAACCCAGTCTTTACATGCTGTTATCCCTATCTGTCTGTGTCCATATTTCTTCTTTTTATAAGGACATCAGTCATAACGAATTATGAGGACCACCCTACACCTATATGACCTTATCTTAACTAATTATATTTGCAATGACTCCATTATTTAAAAAGGTCATATTCTGAGGTACCAGGGCATATAAAGTTTTGAGGGACATTTCAAGCGGTTGCACACGATTCAGATTCAATTGGTAAAAATTAAATAAATAAATAAATAAATAAATAAACAAATAGCATTTTCTTTTCTTTTTTTAATTTAATTTTATTTTAAGTTCCAGGATACATGTGCGGAATGTGCAGGTTTGTTATATAGGTAAACGTGTGCGTGGTGGTTTGCTGCACTTATGAATCTATCACCTAGGTATTAAGCTGAGCATGCATTTGTTATTTATCCTGATGCTCTCCCTCCCCCCAACCCCCCGCCACAGGTCCCAGTGTATGTTGTTCTCCTCCCTGCGTCCATGTGTTCTCATTGTTCAGTTCCCACTTTAAGTGAGAATATGTGGTGCTTGGTTTTCTGTTCTTGTAAAAAACGGTATTTTCTATCTCTTTACGAGCACTGTGCTGTAAGTTTTCTACTTACCTCAATAGATGCAAGTTTTGTTCTTTGCTCTGCTCTCTGACTAGGACACTCATTAGGCTCCCATGCAATCTGGAATCCAGTATGTTTTGATGAATGGGGAAACTTGCAAAGAAATTGGGAACGGGTGAAAATTAAGGGGAGAATGGAAATTGAGGCATGGGTATGTCTACCCCTGGCTGCCTTTTTGAGTTGTCACCTTGAGCTAGTTGCAACGATCAATTATGTCACTTCTGCTCTTTGAAAATCTTATGGTGACTTTGGGTTCTCAGTAACCAATTACTCATCTCTTCCAGCAAAGTGCAGTAACATCATCCATATTTAGGTACTTGCTCTATCTCTTTTTGTTTTGTTGTTGGGATTCACTCAGGATGTAGGCAGAAATATTATAGGGTAAATATTAAGGGCAATAGAGGCTTCCTTAGTTAAGTCTGTTTACCCTACCTCCATTAACTAACCTTTAAGTCATATAGCCCTCTCATTAACTAACCTTTAAGTCATATAGCCCTCTCAGGGGAAGGTCGACCAGGGATATTGTCCCCTTATGATATTTACCTTAGACCTCGGTACCTGAGCTTTATTCATTCCTAGAACTAGTCTCTTAACCATGTTAATTAGCCACAAATGTGTTGACTCAAAGCTTCTGTTGTTAAGTGTATACCAAATAAATGCCTGGAATGCGAGCTGCTCATGGCCGGCTCCAGCGACAAACCTCTCTTGGTGTGCAGGCGGTTGGACGCTCAGCTGGACTGGCAAAGCAGAATATATGTGTGTCAGAGTATGTTTTATTCATCCATCATTTAGGTCAGGGTCTGTAGGCAGCCCTCACAGCTAATGCTCTCAAGTGTGAAGAGCAATATCTCATTTCTTACATAGCATTTAACCTCTGTAGTCAGTACTTTTTGAAAACAAATATTTCTAATGTAACCATGCTTTCTGTTTACTGTTGGTACCATGACTGACACAAATGCTTTTCAAACATAAGACATACTATCTGTAGTGCATAAATACCTAAAAACCGTAACCAGGTAATGTACTGTCTAGATTTTGTAAATATTCTGTTAATGAAAATTTATGTGAATTCTCTTTCCAAGCCACTCTTCATTTGGGGACATTTTTGGAGCTCTGTTGTTTGCTATCCTCTTGCTGGACCAAATTTCATTTCTCTTGATGAATTGGTCTACTTATCATTGTGGAATGTCTTCCTTGTCCTATACTGCGTTTAATATAAATTGAAACATTCCAGCTGCCCTTTGACTAGCATTTGCACAGTGTGTCTAATTTCATCTTTTAACTTGTGTCTTTAATATTTAAAATGTGTTTCCTGTAGAAAATCTACAGATGGATCTTTCATTTTTTATCCAATCTGACAATGTCTCCCTTGAAATGTGATATTATGGTTGAGTTTACACCTGGCGTCTCACATTTTTTACTATTTGTGGACTCTGTAATTTCGTCCTTTTACTCTTCTCCTGTCTTCTTTTGGTTAATTGAATATATTTTTATAGATACATTTTTCTGCATTATTGGCTTATTACTTATATTTTCTGTTCTATACTTCTGAAGGTACACACGTTGATAAAGTGGCATTGGTTCAACGGAAGACCTACAACAGAATGGAGAGTCCATTCTGAAAAGGAAGAATAGTCTTTATCATAAATATTACTAGGCTGGCCGGGTGTGGTGGCTCACACCGGTAATCCTAACACTTTGGGAGGCCAAGGCAGGCAGATCACGAGGTCAGGAGATTGAGACCATCCTAGCTAACACAGTGAAACCCCATCTGTACTAAAAATGCAAAAAATTAGCCAGGCATGGTAGCACACACCTGTAGTCCCAGCTATTCAGGAGGCTGAGGCAGGAGAATTGCTTGAACCCGGGAGATGGAGGTTGCAGTGAGCCGAGATCATGCCATTGCACTCCAGCCTGGGTGATGGAGTGAGACTCCATTTCAAAAAAAGAAAAAAAATAAAAAATAAATAAATAAATATATATATATATATATTAAAACTAGGCCATAAAAATCATTCAACTTGATACCTATATTGCACAGTACAGAGTAATTGTATTATAATAAATCATAAATATAAAGATAAAGATAAAATGATAATGCTTCTATATCAAAACATATGTGAATATCTTCATGATTTGGGGATAAAGAATTACATAATCCTGCAACAAAAATACTACTATTTTTAAAGTGATAAATTAGACTTCCTTAAATTTAAGAACTTCTGTTCATCGAGTGATAATATTAAGAGAATGAAAATGTCAGCCAAGGCTGGTAAACAGTAGTTCAATAATGATAATATTAAGAGAATGAAAATGTCAGCCAAGGCTGGTAAACAGTATTTCAAAATAAGTAAAAAACAGATACTAGTACATTCCACCAGAATGGCAGCAATTAATAAAAATATGACAATACCAAATGTTCATTGAAATATTGAATACACAGAACTTCTCAAAATCTCTTGAAAGTGTGACTTGGCACTGGCATTTTGGAAACCGTTTTGGCAATATTTTCTAAAGTTAAGTATGCTTATGCCCTATGAAACAGGCAAAATAGATGAGTAAGTTTATGTCTACCAAAAGACATATTAAGAAAATATTGATAGCCGCATTATGTTTAAGAGCCCAAACTGGCAACAAATCAGATTATTCATCAACAGGTCAGTATGTTCTGATAAGTTCATGCAGTGGAATACAAGATAGCAATGAAAATGACAAGCCAGAATTACTCACCACAACGTGAATAATTCAAATAGACATAATGTTGAAGAGATAACCAATAAACAAAAGATTACAGGTACAACTAATCTATGCTGTTAGCAATTAGAGTGGCTATATTTGGAGTGGTAGATATCTGAGAAGGTCATGAGGAAGCTGAGGTCCTTGAACTGATTTTTATCTCCTCCTGAGGGATGAATATACATGTGTAAATGCAAAAATCCTCAACAAAATGCTAGCACACACAAATCCAAGAGCATATAAAAAAAATCCACCATGGTCAAGTGGGGTTCATACCAGGGATGCAGAGATGGTTTAACATATGTAAATCAAAAATTGTGATGCACCACAAAAACAGAATTAAAAACAAAAATCACATGATTATATCAATAGACACAGAAAAAAGCACTTGACAAAATCCAGTACCCCTTTATGATTAAAACCCTCAGCAAAATCAGCACAGAAGGTAATAATACATTAAGGTAATAAAAGCCATGTACAAGAAATGCACAGCCAACATTATATTGAACAGGGAAATGCTGAAAGCATTCTGCCTAAGAACTGGAACAAGACAAGGATGCCCACTTTCACCATTTCTGTTCAACACGGTTCTGCAAGTCTTAGTAAGAGCAATCAGAGAACAGAAAGAAGTAAGTGGCATCAAAATTGCTAAAGAGGAAGTCCACCTGTTGCTGTTTGCTGAAGGTATGCTTGTATACCTAGAAAACCCTGAAGACTCATCCAAACAACATCTAGAACTGGTAAATGAATTCAACAAAGTTTTGGGATACGAAATCAGTGTTCACAAATCAGTAGCTCTGCTATACACCAACAGAAAGCAAGCTGGGAATCAAATCGAGAACACAACCCCTTTCACAATAGCTGCAAAAATAATAATAATAATACTTGGGAATATACCTAACCAAGCATGGGAAAGAGCTCTACAACGAGAAATATAAAACACTGCTGAAATAAAACATAGACAACTAAACAAATGGGAACACATCTCATGCTCATGGATGGGTAGAATCAGTATTGTCAAAATGGCCATACTGCTATAAGCAATCTATTTTACAAATTCAATGCAATTCCCATCAAAATACCACCATCGATTCAGAAAACTTGAAAAAACAATCCTAAAATTTATATGGAACCAATAAAGAGCCTACATAGTCAAAGCAAGACTAAGCAAAAAGAAGAAATCTGGAGGCATTACATTACCTGACTTCAAATTATACTACAAGACCATAGTCACCAAAATAGCATGGTACTGGTATAAAAATGGGCATATAGATTAATGGACCAAAATAGAGGAACTATAAATAAAGCCACATACTAACAGCCAACTGACTTCAACAGAGCAAACCAAAATTAAAGCAGAGAAAAGACACCCTATTCAATGAATTATGCTGGTATAATTGGCAAGTCACATGTAGGAGAATGAAACTGGATCCTCATCTCTCACTTTATACAAAAATCAACTCAAGATGAATCAAAGACTTAAATCTAAGACCTGAAACTGTAAAGATTCTAGAAGATAACATCAGAAAAACCCTTTTAGACATTGACTTAGGCAAAAATTTAATGACCAGAACCCAAAGGAAATGCAACAAAAACAAAGATAAATAGATGTGACTTAAACTAAAAAGCTTCTGTACAGCAAAAGAAATAATCAACAGAGTAAACAGACAACCCACAGAGTCAGTTCAGGACTATTATATGTCAATAAAAAAAAAAAAAAAGAATTAAAGTTATAAATGCTTTCATGTTCAGATATTAAATAAGGAAAAACAAGACAATTATTTAAATCATAAAAATCTTTAGTTGTGTGTTAAAAGGATTTCTCTTAAAATGAGCCAGAACGGACTTAATTTTGTAAGAATTAAATCCTGAAGCAACAGCCTGAGCTGTATATGGTCCCCATTTAGTCACAGCTGAGATGCAGCGCACCAAGTCCTGAGACTGCACAAAGAAGTTAAGCTCTGGGCCCTGCCCACAAAACAATTTTTTTTTCCTAGGCCTCTTGGACTGTGATGGGAGGAGCTACTGTGAAGGCCTCTGACATGCCGTGGAGACATTTTCTCCATTGTCTCAGCTATTAACTTTTGGCTCCTTGTTACTTATGCAAATGTTTGCAGCCAGCATGAATTTCTCCTCAGAATTTTTTTTTTCTTTTCTATCACATTGTCAGGCTGCAAATTTTCAAAACTTTTATGCTCTGCTTCCCTTTTAAACATAAATTCCAATTTCAAGCCACCTGTTTGTGAATTCATATAATGGAATGCTTTTAAGAGTACCCAGGTCACATCTAGTGTGCTTTACTGCTTAGAAATTTTTTCCGTCTGATACCCTAAATCATCTCTCTGAAGTTCAAAGTTCAGCAGCTCTCTAGGGCAAGGGCACAATGCTGCCAGTCTCTTTGCTAAAACATAGCAAGAATCACCTTTATACCAGTTCCAAACAAGTTCCTCATCTCCATCTGAGAGCACCTCAGCCTGGATCTGATTGTCCATATAACTGTCAGCATTTGGGTCAAAGCCATTCAACAAGTCTCTAGGAAGTTCCAAACTCCCACATCTTCCTGCTTTCTTCTAATTATAATACCAATAAGAGCCTTAAGATATTTTTAGAGAATATGACTTGGTTGGTACCCAGAGTTTGCAACACTAGCAGCCTAGTGCAGAAAAGTGTGAGATACTATGGGCATAGGGTAGACCAAGGCAGTAATTTTTAGCTTCTTTTTTTCCTCTTTACAGCACTGTTTTGGCAGAATATTTTTTACCTTCTCACTGTTGCAGGAAAGACGTAAATTGAAAGCACAGAACAAATATAAAAACATGTCGGTTTCAGCCCAAAAGTTGAGGGTCAATTCATCATGACATTGGAGCATAACTGGAGAAGAAAACAGATAACAGGAGGCACTGGTGAATGGGCCAGTCCAGGAGTTTTCCTCTCACCTGTCTGTGTTAGATGACTATGAAACTAAAAGAGGCAGCTCTTGGAATAGATCACTATATAGAGCAGGGTGATAAAAATTCCCTGATGAGCATGGTCTCCTGGGTGGAGTTGGGAGCTGATTTGTCAGTACGCAAAGAAAACTGGAAGCTAGACCAGAAAATACACACCTTGAGGACTTTATCCTTCTTTTCTCATACTCTCATCCAGAGGAACACATATGAGGTACCAATTTTCAATACCACCTTGAGAATATTTCCATACACAGAGATGACTAAAAAGGTAGATACATAGACATCAGACTGTATAAAATAAGAGAAATATAATTATTCTAGAAAAAGACAAAAAATATCAAGAAGAGATGCAGAAATATAAAGATTGCTATAACGTATAAATGGCAGAAAGGATACAGGTAGAAATGTCAATATTCATATAATAGGAATCCCATAGAAAGAAAAAAGTAAAGATAATAATATAATAACTGAACATTTTACATAATTAAAAATAAGGAAAGTCAAAACAATTTATAAATACTCAAATATTATATGAAAGAAAAAGAATGCAGAAATCTAGGCATATTATAGGGAAATTTAAGGACATCAATAACAAAACAAATTTTAAAAGGACCCAAGAAAAAGAACTGATAATGCAAAAAAGAACAAAGGCCAGATGGATATTCAACATAAAGCCGTAAACCTGGATGCAGGAAGTCAAGTAACACACCGAAAAAGTAACAAAATGACTTCATAATGAAAATATTACACTTTAAGCTCAAAGATGAATTAAAGATAAATACACACATACAAGTCATCAGAAGATGATACACACAAAATTGGGTTTTTGTGGAATGAGAATATTTGTGGAAGCAGTCCAGTGCTGAAATAGTACTTTATCATGTTGCAGGATACCCATTCATTGCTCTATGAGGAGTCAAGTGATCTGAATTGTCTCCTTAAATCTCTAAGTATGATGAATTCTGTAAATGGGTTCCTACTACTGAACTACACTTCGCAGTTTTGGAATACAGCCTACTGATTCCAAGAGGAAGCACTGAAAGATATTAAATAATCTCTATAAACAACAGCAACATGTGCAAAAGAATAAACACCAGTGAGAAAAGATATTCATAGCAGTTCAAAACTAAACTCAAATGACAGAATCATGGTGGAGTTAACACAAGAGAACAAAGCGAGGTGAGTAAGAGCGAAGGAATCTGTGTTTTGAAACCAATAAGCAAAGCAGCAACAGTAATAAATTAAAGCACAACTTTCAAACAAGCAATAAGCAAATACAAAAGTCACAAGGAAACCTAATGTATTTCCTAAAGGCATGGGATACAATCTTTAGTCATTCATCATTATGTAATGACATTAGAAATCAGTAATGAAAAACAGCAAACACACACCCCAACATGGAGGCACTTCCCATATTCAGGATATAAACCAAAATACTCTAAGCAACCATTTAATTAAATAACTATTAGAGAATTAGAAAGATTTTAGAGCTATAATTCAATATCAAATGTGTGAGACCAGCTATAGTATTTGATGAAAATAAAGTTAAGAGAATTTAAAACAAATGGGCACATTCTGTTAAATTCTTGAATATATTTTGATATAGGCACTTTCTCCTAATTCTCCTCAAAATTTAGCTTTGAATAAAATAAAACTACATTAACTGATAAGTACAATGTGCATAGGAGAGCAGATAGCAGAAGACAAGTTTTAGAATCTGAAGAAGAGAAAATTAGAATTAAATAATTTGGCAGAGCAGATAAAGCTAATTCTCTCTTTTCTCTCTCTCTGAGTTTATGTGTGTGTGTGTGGGTGGGGGGGTGGATGTGTATGTCTGTGTGTCTGTATGTGGTATATGTGTGTTTACACTCACAAAACTAATGCATGAAATCCTGAAAAGGCTCAGGGATTAAAAGTACTATGTATGCCTGAAGGCAGGATGCTTTTATGGCTGACAAGAGACTTTGTCAAAAGTTTATCTATGGAGCAGCTAAACACTGCAATCTTTATTCCAACACTGAATAGCCAGATACTTCTCTTGAATAAACACGGAAAACTGAAGTTAGGGAAATTGGAGCTGACATTATGTGAATTCAGAGATAACAGGCAAGGCCGGGCGCAGTGGCTCACGCCTATAATCCAAACACTTTTGGGAGGCCAAGGCGGACGCATCAGGAGGTCAGGAAATCGAGACCATCCTGGCTAACATGGTGAAACCCTGTCTCTACTAAAAATACAAAAGATTAGCTGGGCGTGGTGGTAGGCGCCTGTAGTCCCAGCTGCTCGGGAGGCTGAGGCAGGAGAATGGCGTGAACCCGGGAGGCAGAGCTTGCAGTGAGCCAAGATTGTGCCACTGCACTCCAGCCTGGAAGACAGAGCGAGACTCTGCCTCAAAAAAAAAAAATTAAAATTAAAAAAAAGATTAAAAAAAGAGATAACACGCAAAACTGAATATAGTTTATAGAAGAAACTAAAAGTGAAGAGATTAGTTAAAATTCTGAAGTTTTTTCATTACTAAATCACCAAAATGTTAGCAGCCAGACTTATACAGGTAGAAGTCATGAAGTTCACTTTCTGGGGAAGCTAAACAACCTATGTAGAAGAAAGGACTTCCAATGATGCCCTCGCCCTCATCCCTAGAACCTGTGGCTAAAGAACTTTGCAGATGACATTAAGGTTATGAACCTTAAAAAGGGAGATTATTTTGGATCATACTGACGGACCCAATCAAATCATATGAGTCCTTAAAAGCAGAGAATGTTCTCTGGCAGAACCAAAAGAGGTAAGGCATAAAATAAAATCAGAATGATTTATAAAAACTTAATTTAAATTAAACCATGTTATTGGAAGTGATCCAATGAAAGCCAGGTAACAGAAGTATTATCTTACAGTGAGGCAGATTATGCAACACATTTTATCTGACATACAGTGCTTTAATCAATTATTTTATGTTGCTCTTTTGATTGTTAATGGGCAACAAAAAATGAAACATTTGAATGAATATTCTAAATAAAAGTCAGATAATAAAACTAGCAAATCTAAAATAAACAACTCAGAGGTACCAGAGAAGTTTTAAACAGAACAGGGAAAGAACTACAAAAAAAGTCTCTACAATTTTATGACACGGAATTCCATCTCACAAACAAAATGAAGACAATAAAAATATTCATATAAAAATAAAAGTTCTATGCAATTGAAAATATATATTAATAACAAATGAATAAATTATATTTTTAAATAAACAAACCAGTAACTAAAAGATAGTAAGAAAAATACCCCAAGAACAAAAATGGAGAGATAGAAATTATCATAGAAACCCATACAAGCATGTTTCAGAAATGAAGAAATGATTTTTTAGATTGAAAGTCCTCACTGCAAGCATTACACAGTGACAATACACTCACACAGCCTCCTGAAATGTTACAGGTGTTTTAAAGAGCAGACGTTCCACAAATCTTCCGTGTTTGAAAGATGAAGACAGGACCCTAGTGATAGGCAGAATTCTAAGATGGCTCCCATGGTCTCCAATTCCTGATGCCACACTCATGATTAAGTTACATTATGTGGGAAAGAGATGAGTGTCACTCCTTTGATTAGGTTATGTTATACCAACAATGTTAAAGGATTTTCCAGATGTAACTGATACCCTAAATTAATCCATTTTCAGTTAATCCAAAGGGTGATTATCAGAAGTTAGCCTGCCTTTATCAGATGGAATCACCTGCAAGTTTGGAGGGTCTTCCCTGAATTCAGACCATTTACTGCTGGCCTAGAACAGGAAGCTGCCGTGAGTCCTACAGCCACGAGGAAATGGAGTCTACCAACAGTCTGCATGTGTTTGCAGCTGAATTCTGCTTCACATCTCCCAGTGAGAATGCAGCCAGACTGAGTCCTTGATTACATCCCTGTGAGATCCTAAGTAAAGAACCAGATGGCCAGGTGTGGTGGCTCACGCCTGGAATCCCAGCACTTTGGGAGGCCAAGGTGTGTGGATCACGAGACCAGGAGATCAAGACCATCCTGGCTAACACGGTGAAACCCTGTCTCTATTAAAAATACAAAAAAATTAGCTGGGCATGGTAGTGGGCACTTGTAGTCCCAGCTACTCGGGAGGCTGAGGCAGGAGAATGGCGTGAACCTGGGAAGTGGAGCTTGCAGTGAGCAGAGATCCAGCCACTGCACTCCAGCCTGGGCCACACAGCGATACTCTGTCTCAAAAAAAAAAAAAAAAAAAAGAACCAGATGGACTATGCCTGGGCTTCTGACCCTGGGAAACTGAAGTAGTAAATGTACTTTGTTTTTAAGTCAAATTAAAAATTTGACTCAGAATCAGACTGAGTATGTCAACATAAACATGTGCAGCTACAAGAAAATGAAAAAAATTGTATTGGTGTTAATGTTTATATAAGCATTTCAATATTTTATGGGGAGCTACTAGGAGCTGTATTGGGGGATTGAAACTGTAGTGTATTTTTAAACAGAACAACTTTTTTGGCTAAACTACCTAGAGGTATTTGACTTAGACCATAGATAATTTTTTACCCTGTCATCTAAATATTTAATAGAATGAGGCTACAGAAATGAAGTTGATAAATCACTTGCAACTGTGATGGTAGGACCACCTGATCTGTGGGAGACAGATAGCATGAAGATGATTTGGATAATAATACTGGACTCAGTGTGAGAGAGAAATGTTTAAGAATGAATGTTGCCACCCAAAATCAGATCTGAGAGGTTATTAATGCTGACTGAACCCTACCTAAGAAAGGTCATGCATGTCTATGAAAATGAGTACCATGGAAAATTTTAGTGCATATCATCTCCTGGCTCTCCTCTCTTTTCATGAATCTTGGAGTATTATACCTTCCTGCTCCCACTGCCAACAGTTAAGGATTGCTTAATTCTCGCAAATGGATATCTGAGCTGAAGCATTTAATGGATGCTGTGAGATCCTCCTGCTCAAACTTCCTGTTGTGTTATAACTGAGGAAGCCATGTGCTCCAAAATGTGTAGCTGCGCAATAATGGAACTTCATCAGCCTGGAAAACTGTCATCACATACATTACTTGGGACCTGGAATGTTGCTGTGAGCTTCAGGAATTTTTACAAGAAAGGAATAAACTTTTGCTGTGTTAAAGCATTGGAATCTTGGGATTGCTTTTACTGCAATAATTCTAACCTATGTTTACAATATAATGAGAAATTCTGGGAGGTTATAGAGAGTTTAGAACATTCTTCATAAGATGGGAGTGGGATGGCTTTAAAAGTGGAATTGGTATGGACCTGATACAGTAAAGTAAGTGGGGCAAGGCTGTGAGCTAAGGACAGCAGAAGGATGGTGAATTCAGGTCCGGAATAACATCTGCAGTGCTCAAGAAATACTCCATTGCATTATGCCAGGTTGTGATTTATTCATTATACACAAATAATAAAAGAATGGACTGAATAGAGACTGTGGTGGCCTGAATAATGTTCTCCCCAAATCGTCCATAATCCTAATCTCCTAGAATTTGTGAATGTTAGGTTACTTTAGGGGATTAAGATTACAGATCGTATTAGATTGCAAATCAGCTGACTTCAAAATAGGTTTATCCTGGATTATCTCAGTGGGGCCAGTGCCATCACAGGATCCTTAAAAGTGAAAGAGGGAGGCAGGAGAAAAGGTTGGAGTAATATGATGTGGGCAGGACTCCCCCTGACACTCATTGTTGGCTTTCAAAGATGGAGGAAAGAGAGCATGTGCCAAGGATTGCAGATAGGTTAAAAACATGGAAAAGACAAGGAAACTGATGCTCTTTGGGAGCTGCTAGAGGAAATGGCAGCCCGACCAACATGTTGACATTAGCCCAGTAACATCCATGTTGGCCTCTTAACCAAGAGAACTGTAAAATAATATGTGTATTTTTTTTAAACCATTACATTTCTGATGTTTGTTGTAGCAACAATAGAAAAAAATGCAAGCAGTTATACAGGCTGAGAGAAAGAACAGTGGAAGTACAACCACATGTCACTAGATAGATACCTCTGGGACTTAAAGGTACCCACATCTCCACCCTAACTGACAGCCAGCAAGAAAACAGACACCTCAGTCTTAGAACCACAAATAAATTCAAGTGGACAAAAACTTGAATAGGCTTGGAAGCACATTCATCCCTAGGGCCTCCAGAAAGGTATGAAGCCCAGCCAATAGTTTGGTTTAGTCTTGAACCTGAAGGAGAGGGCCAGCTAAGCCCACTGGGTCTTCTGACCTACCGAACTGTGAAATAATATATTATTATTTTTTGTCACTGTTTGTAGTACACTGTTATGGCAACAATAAGAAAAACCAAGACAACATACATAGATGGAATAATTTTATACTTTGCTATTCCTCACCTACCCTCTATAGTCAAAAGTATATGTCATTTAAACTAATATTCAGTATTTACATGATTATGCCAATGGAAATAGTTCATGAAAGGCCAAATATATAAAAAAATATTTTTATACATATTTTTCTTGAGCTAATAATTGTCTTGATTATCCTTTGTACACTTTACCATGCAAATATCACTTTCTTTCTTATGCTATCATTACTCTATAGTATTGACTATTCTAGTCCCCATTGTCTCTTTACTTTATGTCTTCTACTGTCTTGCCCCAAGTTAAATTGATTGTTTTGTAGGACATTTGTACACGTGTATTTTGGGGACTTGTGCTGGGTAGGGATCACTATATTTGGATAGTATATCCTCCTTCTTAGTTAAGTTTTCCTTTTGCTGGAGGATATCTTCTTAAGAAAGTTCTTGGAAATAATTTATTTCAGTCATTTTTTCACCAAATTATAGCTTTTCACCTTTGATTATTTTGCTGCAAACAGAATTCTATCTTAAACAGCATTTTCTGAAAAAGTTGTGACAATGCTGTTCAATTTTCTGTCATTCGGCAATGTTGTTGAAATGTTGAATTTCAATGTTGTGCTCATGCCTCTTGTTTAAACTGTTCCTCCCTCCCCCGCCACACACTATTAGGATTCTCTTTAGTAGGTTGAAACATGAAAATGAGTCTTGATGTGCATATTAAAAAAAAAAATCAAACTCTTTCTGTTTTACGGATGGAATTGATTTGCATGTTTCTGAAAACATGGTGATACTGTTATTTTGGTTTGTGTAGATTTCTCCTGCTGCTTTCATTATCTCTATTTCCTTTTCCTTTTGTTTATAGTTTTTATTTTATGTTTTTTTTTTCTTTTTCATGCTGAGTACTTTCTGTTTCCTTGCATATCCTGCTCCTTAGTGGTCTATTTATATTTTAAATTCTTTATGAAAGATCTTTCTCCCATTTTCTCTATAACCAACTACTTCCCTCTTACTTTTCTCTAGCCACAGGGAGCTACTTGTTTCTTTTCAAACATGGTAAGAATGCCGATCCTTGCATCCTTTGCACTGTCTATTTATTCTGTCTGGAATTCTCTTTCCTGAGATACCCACAGGGCTAATTCCCTCAGCTCATTAAAATGAGACCTTCTTTGACCATTCTAGTAATAACTGCTTCCTATACCCAGAACACCTGAACCTTCTTAAGCAGTTCCACTTTTTCTCTTTGTTCATATCACTTGCTACTGGGTCATTTTTACATCTGTATGTCTAATGTTTACTGTTGGTCATCCCATAACTAGGACATAAATACCTTAAGAGATGTGATCTTTCTCCATTACTCACTTATCCCAATCACTAAGAGCAGTCATTGGACCATGATATATGCATAATAGATATTCATTTAACTAATCAATGACTAAATGCATGAGTTAGATGTTAACCACTAACAATACTTAATGGAATATCTATATATATGGGTGAGGCTTGTAACTTTGATGACTTTATGCAATGCTGGCTGTGCAAAGGGAGACTCAAATGTCAATAGATGGGAATTTCTCCCCATGGTCTTTCAGGTTTTTCAGACAAGCCTCCTCAGACTTCCCATTAGGCCTGAGAAAAGAGACGTGATCTCATGACAAAAGCTGGGGATGCGATGTGGTTATGTCCAAATGTCCAATTGGCTGCTTAATATCACTCAGCTTCTTCCTGGTACCTGTTCAGCTTGCCAGTCCTTTTTTAGGTGTCTTTGTCCAGAAGGGGATCCCTGGTGTTCAGGACACAGATCCTCCATTGACATTCTGAAAATTTCAGTCCTGCACATGACCCTACTTGGCTCTTGAGCATCAACCTCTCGAGATGTAGGTGACAATCACCGCCTTTATTTTCTGGTTTGACCTGGGGACACACGTTAGTTAATACTCACCTATTAGCCTTTTCACCTTTAGACCTCTCTTTTGTTTTTGTCTGCATAAATCTTTACTTTTACTCATATTTACTTTCATTGGTAAAGTATTAGTGGGAAGAAAAAAAATGTACCTGGGAATTAAATTCACTTGTCTAATTTGAATCTGGCTATTATTACATTTTCAGTAATTATCTTTTTTATCTCTGAGTTGTCTAGTGTATCTGAAAGCTATTTATTATTGTTATCTTTTTTCTGATTTATAACATTTTAACTGTATGAAATTTCATAGTATCTTTTACTTACAGAAGATTCTTACTTCCAACATCATCAAAACTCATGTTAAATGACATATTTGATTATCCATGTTTTTAAACTTAATTTAATGCTTTGAAGAAATCCTAATAAAAATATTAAAAACAGATTTCCATTAAAAGTCACCTGAAATTAAATGTGCCTGGTTTAAAAAATTAGCAAATACAGAAAACTTTTAGATCCAATTATATCCTTTTAAATAAAATTAAAAAGTAACTGAGAACTGACAGACTTATTTTATTTATTTTATTGTACTAATACATATTCTTGATTTTCACTAGACAAAAACTGAAATTGGGATATAGATTGTTTTCAAAGAAGGTATAGAACCAAAAAAAACTAAGACTATGAATATATTCTAATGATGATGTTTAAAATATACATAAATTTGCTTGAGGAAGTTAGGAAAAGTTGTTATTTAGAGGTACTAGATGGACTAATTACTATTTTTTAAATAATCTCCCCAAAGGACACAAACTTTCAAAATGACTTTGACAAGTTTTTGTAATGACGTGAAATAAGTAAGATGTTATTCCCTTTCATTATTGCTATTAATCCCTCTGAAGCTGTTGGTTTGAAGGTTCACAGACAGAATGGTATGGGAGCATCAGACAATAATTAGATCACTCTTAATTTTCAATAATTTCATATGACACAATGTGAGGCCTCCATTATTGAGTGTTCTTTAGGTTTTCTTCTAAAAAGAAAAACATCACAAAGCTTGGTTTGTTTATGAAGATATTCCTTCACTTTTAACAACAATGGTTTTAATTTTAGGAATAGTAATTTTGGTAGAATCTAACAAAACAGAAATCACAAGAATTAAATATGTTAGAAGTGGAACATACTTATTTTAACTGAATGAACGTATCCACTTCAGTTTCCGGCTGTGACTGTATCGAAGCCAACAGCACTCTGCTTCAGTTCCTCTTGGCTTGCTGCAATGATTTATGTGTATGCTAACACTAATTCATGTCCCAAAGTGACAACTTGAAAGACTGCAAATGTTGCCCAGGTGGTTGATTATCAGAGAAGTTATTGAAATACAAGAAGTTAAGTATTCAGTGGGTGGTACCAGTAGGTCAAACAAAATTCATCACACCCGATAAAAATGCCCTTGGCTAGATCTGGTTGTATTTGTAACATTATCAAATGAATTACATATTCCAGTAAAAACAGATTGAAGGAGCTATTTCTCTGCTTTTGACCTTGACACTCTGCTGACTTGAATATCATTTGGTGGGATTACTGTACTCTCTTCTTTACTTCAGATAAAAAATGTTGCTTCGTGAAATTTTCAATACATTTCTCAAAATTTTTCATAATCATCAAAAAATTGTCAACCTTGAGGCGAATGTGTGAGGGAGGTTTGGGGATGAAATGATGAGGTGAAAAGTCGTTGTAAATAGTTGTTCATTTTACTTTTGCAACTTTAACAGTGAAAAACTATTTTGGGTCATGGCTGTGTATTCATTAATTCATAAGAGGGGGTTATGCACACATCTTCATGAGAAAACATGATATCAATATCAGGAGATGTCCAGGCTGAATATTGAAATAATAAATCAAAAAAATTATCTCATCACTAGCGATTTTCAGAAATTATTCAACTCCTCTGTTTATAAGCCATAAAGAATCATTCTAGCAGCGATAGTCTTAATTCCATTCAAGTGTAAATGCTAATCAGTTTCCAGTTTGGTTGTTGCGGACTTGACAAGCAATTATTTTATTGGGACCAGGGAGAGACCATTTTCTGCTTGCGGCTGAAACATGCAATTGGGGCAGTATGGCAAACAGAATTTTAAGATAAACCTCAGCATCCTGTCCCTGGCATATACCCTACCTTTGAGTGTAAATGGGGACTGTGATTACGATGGGATAGTCATTCTCGTCATTGTTACCTAAGACATTAGCCCCGGCAACCACAGAGAGATATTTTCCATCTGGTTTTGAGGAAGTGAGCTGCCATGCACTAGGCCACGTGGGAAGGGCCTGGTTGGGGACCTCCAGGAGCTGAGAGCATCCTCTAGACAACATGGAAAAAGAAAATGGTGACCTCAGCCCTATAGCTAGAAGGAATCGAATCCTGTCAACAACGATGTGAGTCTGAAAGAAAACCCCAAACTCTAGAAGAAAAGATGGCCCAGCTGACATCTGAACTTTAACCTTGTGAGACCTTGAATGAAGGTGCTAAAATGTGTCAGACTTCTGATGCATAGAAACTGTGAGATAATAAATGTATGGTTTTTGAAGCTGCAAAGTGTGATAATTTGTTATTCAACAATATAAAACTAGTACATCTTATTTAGTAACTGGAAAACATAGGTTTATAAGGAAAAACATTTTTTCCACAATGTTTTTATCTATTCAGTGACAAACACTTTAAGACTAGATATCTTCTCAGATAAGTTGATAAATGAATGCATAATTCCATTCGAAAAAATAGTTAAAGGAAAGATTGTATTTTAAAGTCTGCCATCATAAATGTGTGTTAGCATAATATATAGCACAGCAAAATTATTTTTACACATTTTAATACAATTTGTAAAGGCTCATTGACCAAAATATTTTAACTGGATGCTGCAATTAAAATAATTTGCAGATTTTGCTTGATTTAAAGCTACACTAATGCAAGGTCATTAATTCTTGTAATTATGCTCATGTCATTTTTTATTGCAAGAGAGAATACATATAGCACATGATTGTATGCAGTTATTATTTAAATTACTATAAAGAACATTGCACCAACGAAATACTGATGTTTTATATTTCTCATATGCAGAATAGGGTAACAAAAATAATTTGCAACATGAGATAAATCCAGAAGTTGTGAATATTAAATATTTGTGGATCTAAATTTTGTTTTCTATGTTGCCTTTTTTATATATAATGCTAGAAGGCACAGGCATAGGTTTTATCAGTGATAATGTGTCTGGAATTGGTTCCTTCTGGTGGGTTCTTGGTCTCATTGACTTCAAGAATGAAGCAGTGGACCCTCGCAGTCAGTGTTACAGTTCTTAAAGATGGTGTGTCCGGAGTTTGTTCCTTCAGATGTTCAGAGGTGTCCAGAGTTTCTTCCTTCCAGTGGGTTTGTGGTCTCGCTTGACTTCAGGAGTGAAGCTGCAGACCTGCACAGTGAATGTTACAGCTCATATAGTGCGGCCCTAAAGAGTGAGCAGCAGCAAGATTTATGGTGAAGAGCGAAAGAACATGGCTCCCACAGCATGGAAGGAGACCGGAGCGGGTTGGCGCTGCTAGCGCAGGTGGCCAGCTTTTATTCCCTTATTTGGCCCCACCCACTTTCTGTTGATTGGTTCATTTTACAGACCGCCAATTAGTCAGTTTTACAGAGTGCTGATTGGTCCGTTTTTACAGAGTGCTGATTGGTGCATTTACAAACCTTTAACTGGACACAGAGCACTGATTGGTGAGTTTTTACAGAGTGCTGCTTGGTGCGTTTACAAACCTCTAGCTAGACACAGAGCACCGATTGGTGCATTTACAATGCTTTTGCTAGACAGAAAAGTTCTCCAAGCCCCCACCCGACCCAGAAGCCCAGCCAGATTCACCTCTCAATAACATTGTTAAATTTATTACCTCAACTAGAAAGGAGGATGAGCATAGTCCAGCTGAAGAAAGAACTAAAATATAGATTTAGAACTAGATAACCTACATATTTTGAGAAAAAACCATTTCATTCAATTTCCTGTTTATATCTAAGTACTAAAAGTAATGCTAATACATGCATGAAAATACTTCATTCTGAAATTATGAGCATTGCTTGGATAACTTCTGAAAGGGGTTCCCCGTTCCTCAGAAATATTTCCAAAAAGGAAAGATACAACAACACTTAGGCAAGTACTTTTTTTCATTGTGTAAAAATTTCATGCAAAGCAACATTTGTAACAGAAGTGTAAAGTGTTAATACAATATATGAAATACCTTTGTCCACACTTTCTGTTTAATAAATATGCCATTCCTCAAAGCATGCTTCTAGCCATTCTCTTACTCACTATATGTAAAATTTGTGCTGCTTTTTAGTTTGTTTGTTTTTGAGATGTAGTCCCCTTTGTCACCCAGGCTGGAGTGTGTGGTGTGATCTCAGCTCACTGCAACCTATGCCTCCAGGTTCAAGTGATTCTTGTGCCTCAGCCTCCCAAGCAGCTGGGACTACAGGGGCCCATCACTACACCTGGATGAGTTTTGTATTTTTAGTAGAGATGGGGTTTCACCATTTGGCCAGGCTGCTGTAGAACTCCTGGCCTCAAGTCATCTTCCTGCCTTGGCCTCCCAAAGTTCTGTGATTAAGTTCGTAAGTCACCACACCCAGCCTGTGATGCTTTTTTACAAAAAATAAATTTGCTATCTAAGGCTATGTCCTTATGTAGTATCATGCTTACTTAGGCATATGCTTGAACTTAATATGAATGGGACAATTAATACATTTTATACAAAAATTTTTCACCAAAGTTGGTAAAATAACAAGGAACAAAAGCAAGTGGGAATTAGGTAAAATATTTAGCAAAATTTATGACTGACAAAGGATCCTTTCCACAGGAGCATTCTGCATGTCTTGGGGGCAATGAGGTCAGATCCTTGAAGCTCCACTTTTCTATTTTGGGTACACTAGTGCTATTCAGTCAAAGTTTGCCTCTCTCTCTGCTTCATCTGCTTTTCATTTATTTACAATTGACCAACTGGGGGAAATATATTTCTTTATCAAGGGCAATAAAGTAAATTAGGTGACTGCCGAGCTTGTTTGGGTGATCCATTGCTATTCTGCTTTGAAGATAACTATTCGTGATTCGATCTTGGGTTTTAATTTTCAGCTTACCTTTTAAAATGCAACCATATTTTCAAGTTCATTGAAGTAAGCAAGAGGAAAGATCATTGCAATGTCGCCATCCATATCACCTATAAATATGTTAAAACTTTTATTAATTTCCCCTATAAGTATTATCTATGTGTAGACAATTGGCCAAATACTTACATTATATTGATAAAGTCATGATTCTTGTCCTTGAGGCATAATATAGAGTATGAATTAGTAAAGTAGGGCCTCTGAGCCGAATCCAGCCCAGTGCCTGTTTTTATAAATAATGTTATTGGAACGCATCCATGTTCAATCAGTGACACATAATCCACGGCTATTTTTATGCTACCATGACAAGTTCAGTGGCTAGGGCAGAGATCACATGGCCTGAAAATCCTAAAACATTTACTAACCGACCCTTTACAGAAAAAGTTTTCTGACCCCTGATATAAAAGAAAGAAGGGTCAAATCAGTAATCAAAATTCAAATGATCTAATATAGTATTTACATTTGTTGGGAGTCTAACTTCTCCACACAACTATTACGATTCCCTAAAAATTACCTTCCAATAAACCACTGATACTTGAATTCCCATCTCAAGGTTGATTTTGGGTAAATCAAAACAAAGACAAGGGGTGTTAGAAGTGGATCCCTAGAAGGCAGATCCTCATAATGGGTTTCCAGTACAGAATTGTACTCTGGCTATTTATGGTGATAAGTAAAGGAGTGAGAACTCTTAACATAATAAAACATCCGAAGTCCTAAGACCCCCACATGCTATGAATTTGTTGGAGTAAAGATCCATACTGGGCTATACAAATAGTGTAGTACTTGAGCAGTACTGTAAAAACGGCAATTATAAATAATTATGAGTGTTGAGGAGTTAATATGAACATTCAAGTTCAAAGCAGTAAAATAAAAAGTAAAAAAACAGACTTAGGTAAGCCAACTATCAATTCAGAGAATGCTGATGCTTTGTTGAAAGAGAGCTTCGTCTTACAAATTAGCCACTTACAAAAGTAAGTAAATCCTCAGCCTTGAGGAATATATTGAAGTAGGAAATTCCCCTGACCCCTTGGTGGGTGGGAACTGCAGTGCGGTCACTGGAGCTAGCCAGCTGCTTCAGCATGGGCAGGGGCAAACTCCACTCACTGGCACCTGTTGGCGCTTAACTCTTCCTGGGAAGGCGGACGCAGGTGAGCGCTTTTGTGTGTCAGCTGGAACAAAACTCTGTGTGAGCCCGGCGGAAGCATCTAGCGGGGAGTACCCATGACCTCCAAAATCCCAGACACCATGTATTACAGTGGGAGGGACCTGGTGGGAGGTAATTGAATCAAAGTGGCGGCTTTTTCCCGTGCAGTTCTCCAGATAGTAAGTCTCACGAGATCTGATGGTTTTAAAAAGCGTAGTTTCCCTGTACGCGCTCTCGCCTGACGCCATGTAAACGTTGCTTGCTCCGGGTTCGTCTTCTGCCGTGATTGTGAGGCCTCCCCAGCCATGTGGAACTGTGAGTCCATTAAATCTCTTTTTCTTTATAAATTACCCAGTTTCAAATATGTCTTTATTAGCGGCGTGAGAATGGACTAATACACTAACTTTCTCAGTGAGCATCTTATTCCAGTTATAAAACTACCTCCTGTTTTGAAGATACAAAGATAGGATAATATTAACTGTTTCTTTGCATAAGGGAAGTGAAAAAATACAGATAACCTGGTATCTTCTATCTGCCTACTCTACCTTTTGAAAACTCTCTGTTGTTTTAATGGCACTGAATTGATACTCCATTATTTGTCTAATCCTTTCACAATACCGTTAAATAAAGTCTTACTTTTAACTTTTTCCAGTGCCATTTTTGTTTTGCCGAACCTTAGAAAAATTAATAGTTTACAGTAAATTAGGTGGAGATGCTAGAACATCTGAGGTAAAATATTGAAAATGGGTTTTAAAGGCTACATAAATATGATAAAATGGATTATGTAAGAACAGATAATCTGCCATTTAACTATGTCCCGGCAGAGAACTTAGGAGAGATTCCCTTCACTAAAGTAATAAGATATATATCATGCCACTACTATCGAGATTTCAGATAAAGTAGGAGAGGTAAATCTCCCCCAAAACTCAGTCTACTGCCATCAAAGGTGCAGAAAATATATATTGTCTATGAAATACAATTGATGTTCATCACATGTAATCCTAATTTATTTTACCTTGCCTTTTGTGTATTCCAATAGACTCTATTTAAATATTTCACAATGAGAGAAGCTATGAATAAAAACAAAATTAATTTTATTTTTCATATTTATATCCCATTTCTTTCTAAATAGGATATTGTAACTTAATATAATTTTTTAAAGATGCAAACTCAAACATCATTAAATTGTTAAAAAATTCAGGAAAAAATTAAAACACATGGAATGAAAAAGGCACCTATACGAGATAAAGATCCTACTTAAAATTAGTTGTGAGTACACTAGTGGACAACAAAAAAGAGATTACAATTGGATATGTTGCTCTTGTTATTCAAAGTAGGAAGCCCATTCTTTATGTGGATTAATGTCTTAGCTTCTATCACTGTTGTAGCAAATAGTCACAAATTTCATTGTTTATAACAACACAACCATATTTTCTTAAAATTCTGTAGGCCAAAAGTCTTGGTAGGCTCAATTGCTTCCCCTTTTCCAAATCTCACAGGACTATAATCAAGGCATCAGTTAGCCTGGGCTCTTATTTCAAAGCTTTGAGGGAGAATATTCCTCCAAAATCATTCGTGTTGTTGGCAAAATTCAGTTTCTTGCAAGCATTCTGGCAAAAGTTCCTGTGGTGTCCTGGCAGGCTATTGGCTGGGAGACCTAGCTGCTTTAGACCACCTGCATTCCTGATCGCTTCATCCTGTCATTCTTCAAATAAGCAACGTATTTTAAGTTGTTAAGCTTTAAGTCTCTCTGACATCTCATTTGCCAAATTTCTTCTGCTCCAGCTGGAGATAGCTCTCAGCTTTTAAAGATTCCTGTGACTAGATTGGACTCACTCATAAACTTCAAATTTATCTTTTAATTTTAAGATCTTCAACCTTAATTACATCTGCAAAATTCCTTTGTTCAAGAAATACTATGTATTCACAGGTTCCAGGAATTAGGGAGTAGATATCTTTTAAGGGAAATTCTGCCTACCATTGGGAGAAACTTGGAATGTCAAGCTCTTCTAGTACCAAAATATTACCAAACACACAAGCACATCATTTTGAATATGACTTAAGTGGGGTCATAGTAATAAATGTAATATTATTAAGCAATAATGTCCTTAATACCTCTGAAATTATTTAGGCATACTTCATTTTCTTTGGAAGTTGTAAATTCCCAAGCAATCTGGTTTCACAGTAATAAAATGTTTTACCCAGACAAGGGTAGTGTAGTTGCTCCTAGAAGTAAATTGTCTCAAGATGTGTTGCTATTGTACTTTCTTTAGACAATGGTTCTGATGTAATATTTTCTGACTTTTGATAGAGGCTAAAATAAGGTAGTTTTTTCTAAAAGTGTTTAGTTAGGGCTTGGGATTCGGGTAGTTTTATATTGTGAATTGAGAGATTTGTTCACTTTGCAATTAGATAAACAGAAGATGAGGTTGAGCACCAGTTGCATTTTTCTGTTCCTCTGTCAATAGAGTTTGGTAGGTAAAATCCCTCAAATATCAGGTGAACTCAAAAGAATGGCTTTCATATTTAAATTGGTTGCATAAATTCATGTATATCAGGTGCTTGAAAATTAGCTAATATTTTCTTTAATATGACGAAAATGCCTCATTTTCATTCTTTCTAAATGTACTTCAGTTGCTGAGAGAATTTTAGTATGCTGAGTGATAGTTCTGGCCTTTTGGCAAATCAGGCAGATCCTGAATGTAATGATAATCCCTACCCAGCAGGTATTTCTAACTGAATACAAACAAAATTAACTGTGTGCAAATGTTCATGTAATTATGGTTTGACAGGATGTGAGATAAGACACTTTATTTTCCTTATTGTCAATAGGCAGATTGCAGACTAATTTAATGATTTCAAAGACATAAATAACTAATTTTTTAGGCATAAAGAACCTAAGTCAATGTTTGAGGCAACTGAATAACTAAATCAATATTTTGAGTTACACATTTTAAAATAAAATATTTTTATATTCTTATTTTATGTAATATTAGCAGGCTTGGAAATGTTGTTTCCTTTTCTTAAATATACACAGTAACACATATTTTGGTAGTTTATTGATCTTAAAAATAATGAAAGGATCCAGTATTTATTTTGAAGACATTGCATATGCATATGCAGTTATATAGATATGTATTCTTTTTCAATATTTTCCGATACTCCAAGTTGCATGACTCATATAATAAAATTGAAAATAAAAGCTGTTGACTAATATGATTTACTTCTGTTTGCAAATTTGTAAATAGGAAAGCCTCTCAAATGCTTATCAGCGCCAAGAATAAATAAATACAGAATATCAAGCTCCTGTTGCTCCACATTCCAACCCCCTACAAGCTGCCATCTGTTACTCATAGGTAGAGCTTTCTAACATTAGGTCTCTATGAACTGGATGCTTATGTTTTATAAAATAAATGGTGGAAAGAAACCAAAAATGGTTAGAGTCTCATCTCTACCACTGACAAATGGGCTTCATTTTTCCTTTTTCTTACAGCAAATAACAAAATACCCTCCAGAGAGTTGTGCTAAATGCTGCCTCTGGTCATATGTTACATGGTGTGTAGGGAGCAGCCGCAATGGAGCAAAAACATTAATTACAAATGTTATTTTGTGTTCTAAAGTGTTCATTATTAATTTATGCTAAGTCAAATTTGCACTGAAATACTAAAATACTATATACTGAATTTAGTATTTTAAAGAATATTGAGGAGTATAAGCAGGGCATATATCACAGTTGTTTTTATTTATTAATAAAATAATAGTGTTTATCTTAGTTCTCATAACTTTTTTAAAGTAATATGGAAGCATGAGTAAAATTAAAACTTTGAGTGACCATTTTCAGAAATAAAACTATATTTAGGTACATGGAAACCAAAATTTAGACTTAAGTGAAAGATGATTTGGATTATCTAGTTTCGATGTGAAGAAAGCGAGCTGATCCAGACTGCCATTTACTTGAACTACTCTTTGTAGGCCTCAGCCTCACATTCAGAGGTGTTCCACATAGCTACTGGGTACAATTGTCTCTATTTAACCATACATGAAGGCGGGTCATAAAAGCATGGGATTTAGTAAATCAGTATACTGAGTCATATGTTGTAATAAACTGCATATAATAAATTAGTTGAAATGTGCAATGCACAGGTAGGGATATATATATATATATATATATATATAAAATATACATAAAAACTGTGTAATATATGCATACATACATATGGTGTTACAGCAAAATTTGGGGCTATATTCCAATTGTTTTCCCCTTATCCATTTGAGGAACTCTTTGGCCAGCGTATGGCTCTCTCATAAGGTTTCCCTGCCTTTTCTTTACGTACAACCCTCCTTTGCATTCCCACCTGGCCCAGTACCTGTGCTCATCCTGTAAGTAAGTAATTATTGCATTCATTCAATCTTTATCCCACAGCTTTTTTTTTATTGTGCAGAGTTTTCACACGACCTATAATTTCTAGAATGTTCTATCTACAAAGCATGAAGGATTCATGTCTATTTATCTTGACCTAGCAGTTTCTTTTTCTATGGCACTGAATAAACGTATAAAAATGCAGGATTTTAAAAATATGACTCAATTTTTCTAGAGATGGTGAAAGTGATATTTTCTTTAGCATTTTTTCATGATGAATATTATGTATAAATCTCTCTGATTTTACATGGCAAAAATAAGGTTAAGTTGAAAATTACCTGAGAGAATCCTTGAATTTATGACTTCTGGGCTTAAGTTTTATTGCAGTATCTCCACATTTCAATATTTAACTATTTCTGGGCCACATAAAGCATGAGGACAGGTACTTCTGATATATTTGCTGTGTTGTGGGGGAAAAACAAATCTCACCATTTGATTATAATTGCCTGAAAATTTTAGTTTAAGAAATACTTTTAATAAAAGTAGTCTCCTTCCCAGATTAGTAAATATATTCTAACTAAAGGGTTGTGTGTGTGTGTGTGTATGTGTATATGTATACACCTATATATACACACATATATACACCCCATATATATACACATATATACACCCCTGTATATATATATGTATATATATACCTATATATACATACACACCTTTAGTTAGACTGTGTGTATATGTGTGTATGTGTATACAATTGTGTATGGGTATATATATTACTAATCTGGCAAGAGTTACCAAGATTACTTACTCTACCTTTAGCTAGAATATGCTTACTAATCTGGTTAAAAGTATGTGTGTGTATATACACACACACACACGCACACTATTATTTATATATATTTTAATTTTATATATATTTTATATATAAATCAAATACATATATCACTATATATATATATGTTATAGTCAATTGAACTCAACAAATCAAATGATTGAATGTGCCCTATCTACCAGGTATTTGATAATATAATTGGGAGACAATACAAGGAAAAATAAACTATACTTACTGTCTCAGAAAGTCCATTTTAGCTGGGAAGTAAAAATGTAGCCACATAAACATGTTACATATTGATAGGTTACATTATGGTGGTGTTTGCTGGGTGCTGCAGTTGTGGAATTAGCAGCTATTACTTTTATCCCAGGGGTTGAAGATACTATTAGTGCCAGTTTTTGAAGAACAACTAGGGAATTTCCAGCTGAATTTGATAATGATACACAGGTAATAGAAATAGTATTGTCAGAGAGCTTTACGATGCAAAGTTTCTGTGTTGCAGTAGTGTGTCTGTACAAGAACAGAAAAGCTATTGTGGATTCAAATTTGAAACTGTTTGTAAGCCTGAACAAATAATTTTAAGCAAAGGCATTCACAGTGTGATTCATTTAATAAAGAAGATTTAGGATCTTGAATTGCAGAATGGATAGTTTATATTAGAAAAGTATTTTAACAATTCAACATAAGGATAATAGCGAATTGAATTAGGGCAGAAATTGTGGGGGAAGATAGATATGTGTGCACCTATATGTACAGACGTGCGTACCTCCTTGTTTGAATGATGGGACACAACACATGGGCACTTGCATAGATGAAAAGCAAATTCTATGTTACTTTCAGTCCCGAAGGAGAGAAGACTGCCTGGCAGGCTACACAAGGTGGCCCACCCAGAGACAGTGTAACTTCAGGATGGAGCTGTAAGAGATAGGTAATATATGGCAAGTGGGGAGAGATGAGTGAGGTTTGGTATCTGGCTCTAGGAAAATTCAGGGAAGTGTTTGTGACTGAGCATGTGAGAGCATGATAAGGGAGTTGATTGAGGTGGGCCTCCAAGTTGGAGATCTGAGTAGAACAAAAGGCAGAGTAAGAAGGAATTCCTCTGGCTTGACTGCCTTGAACTGCAATGTAGGAATTCTCCAGCCTGCAGACTTGAATGGAAACTTTGGCTCTTTTGGGGCGGAGCTTTCTAGTCTTTAGATTAGAGCTTTCTTCATTGGCTCTTCTGGGACTCCAGCTTGCTGACTGCCCATCTTGGGACTTTTCTGTCTCTATCTCTCTTATATGTATATATAAGATTTGTTATTAAATTTTACACACACACACACACACACACACACACAATTGGAATCTGTTGGTTCTGTTTTTCTGAAGAATCCTATTGCAGGTCCACAGGGGAAGTACTAGATTTTGGCAGAAGGAGATGTAAGGAAAAAGTTTAGAAATAATATTTAGGAAGAACTGTTACTTAGTAAAAGATAACCATTCATTCAAATATTTTCTTTTATTTCTGAATCCATCACTGTGGGAAATCTGCATTCTGCATTTCACAAGACAATGAGCTTTTATTTGCGCTCGAGAAATATTTAACTTTTCACAGGCTTTATCTATTTTAACGTATATAGAGATAGTTTTTGGAAATTTAAGAACAAGAGTGGACCTAAGTATGAAAAATACATACAACTTTTTCTTTAGTTACTCTTGATACCTTTCGTTATTCAGGTTTTATGTATAGTAAAACCCTACTTTATTTTCTTTCTTTTTAGTTTTCTTCCTTAGTCTTGCTATAGCACAGGATAAAGAACTTACAGAATATACATTGATTGGTTATATAATTTAATTACTTTTTCAGAAGGTATGATTATTATAATCATCAAAGCCTTGGGCTAAAAATAAAATGATTATTTTAATTTTTAAATATACTTTTATTTTAAGGAATCAGTGACTATGATTAATTTAATAGTACTCCTTCAATTATAATAGTGTTTTGTTACAAAGCTTACGTGTCATTTCTTTAAGCCAGCTCTTTTTATGTTATTAATGTTAGAACATTTTAAGTCAATAATTTCATTTGCTAATATTGGTTTATTTCTAACAGCATCCATCATTGTTTAACAGTCTGTTGGAGTGTTGCAAATTTATGAATTTTTATTATGAGGGCACCTTTTGGCAACAGATAATTTTTTGTTAACTATCATCAAAAAAGATATAGGCTTTCTTCTTTCAAGAACAATTTGCATTTTGATAAAAAACAGTGTGTCATAATGGATTACATTTATTTTGTATAATGTTATAACTATTAGGGATGAGGTTTTTATAGAGATTATTATAATATGTTTGGTAGTCATTGATTTTTATACAGTAATACATGTTGTCTTGTGTGTTTGTGTGTATGTATTCATTCCCATGAATACTTGTCCTATGGTTGTAAAAACATTAATGTCAAAATGCATGAGTTGAATTTAAGACATGGATAGAGTGCAATTGTGGTAGCAATTAATTTTGTTCACTACATATTCAAATATGGTCAGCTCACTGAATTCTGAAAATATAATAGAATTACCCTTCCTGACTCTGATGTAGGTGACTGCAGTCATATGATTAGTTCTGAAAAATTATAAGTGCATAAAACATCTCACTTATAGGAAAGACCATTTACTTAATAAGAAGAGCTTCAAGAATGTTCTTTACTTACTCCACAATATCTGGCAGAATTTGTGATATAGTTAGTAAACAAGCCCAGATACCTAAATGACTACAGTGAGCAGAGGAGCCAGCTCCCGTATACAAACTTACAACTGACGTGTTCCTTGAGCAAGTAATAAAATTTTATTATATCAAGACATTGTTATTTTATTTGGAGAATATTATAGAATAATTTCTGTTATCCTGATTTACATAACACAATTCACTTTTTTCATATGCACGTAAGAATAGAGATCATTAACCTGGTTATTTTCTATGGAAAGTATAGTTCAAGTTTTAATCTGATACTTGAAATAGCAGTATGTCTTCGCCTAACTAAATATAACTTGCTTTTTTATTGTCAGTGAGGATAATGATTTTTATCACTATATTTCTCAAAATACAAAGCAAGAAAGAATTCACTGAGTCTGTAATTAGTTCAGGAAATATGTTGAAGAAACATAAGGGGGCCAGGTGTAATGGCTCACACCTATCATCCCAGCACTTTGGGAGGTTGTGACAGGTGGATCACTTGAACTCAGGAGTTTGAGACTACCCCAGTAAACATGGCAAAACCCCTTCTTTACACAAAAATACAGTAATAATAATAATCTGGGTGTGGTGGCATGCACTTGTAAGTCCCAGCTATTTGGAAGGCTGACGTGGGAGTATCCAGGCTCAGGAGGTTTAGGATGGAATGAGCCATATTCCTGCCACTGCACTCCAGATGAGGTGTCAGAGTGAGGCCCTGTCACAAAACATAAAAAACAAAAAAATAAGAATGACTTGAAATAGGATACTGCTATTATAAATGTAACACAAAATAAATCCAGATGAGATTATAATAATATGCTGATACTGATAATAACAATTATGATATCAGCAAAATTATATTTATTGAATATTTAAAATGTGCCTGTCACTATACTAAGTGATTTGTGTGTTGTATCCCATTTATTCTTATAGCAATCTAGTCATATATGTAATAATATTATCTCTATGTTTTCAGCAAATAAAGCCAAACTAAGGTTTAGTGAGGTGTTTTGGGCTGAATTGTGTCACCCCAAAATTCAGAACCTCAGAATATAATGGTATTTAGAGATAAAGTCTTTCAATAAATGATTATATCAAAATGAATCTGTTAGGGTAGGGTCTTAACCCATATGACAGGTGTCCTTATAAAAACAGGAGGCGACACCAGGGATGACACACACAGAGGAAAAGTCATGTAGGGACACAGTAAAAAGGCAGCCATCTGAAAACCAACAAGAAGACCTTATGGGAAACCAGCCCTGCCTGCACCTTGATCTTGGATTTCTAATTGCCATAAATATGAGAAAAATATTTCTGTCAAGTCACAGGTCTGTGGTATTTTGTTATGGCAATCATATGGTAGTTATATTGTTATCTTTAACTATAATAAGATAGAGATAAAGATAACTTACGTGAAGTAACAAAAATAATAAGTGACAGCATTTACATCAGGGGTGTTTAACATTAGTTTACACTTGTATCCCAAGCACACATTACAGTTTGGATATTTCTTTGTGGTTGCAACCTTTTTTGCTTAGCCTTTTTGTTGCTTCTGTAACAATTATTATTCAATGATAAAATTGCCATAAGCCTATTTCACCATATTATAATTACAGTTTAGATCACAAATTCACTCCCAAACATCTGTTGAGAACACATTGGATGTCTGAATTAAAATGACTTAAGAAACATAGTTTTATGGTATGCGATCATCTGACTTAGTCTTCCAAATGGTTAAAAATTCCTTTAAAAAACGGGAACTATGCAGCTTATAAATCAACACAACATAGGTGAGGAATTTCCAAAGGTGATTAAATTTTTATGCACATTTATATAATTTAGCACATTAGTATTCCTATTGCTGGGTAAAACTCTCCTCTGGGCTTTAAACTGCTTGGTTGACATCATCAAAATAAAGATGACCAAATTAGTACATATTAGCAGTTAGAGTCTTATATTTAAGGTCAATGTCTTATTTCCTGTATAATGTTAACAAACTTACAATAATTTGTAAGTCTTTGCTTGCATAAAATGCCATTAATAGTAAAAAATATTCTATAGCTCAAATGTTAATGAGAAATATTTTGGATTTATATTCCAATTTTATATTACCAAAAGCTAGATGGTATAGATTCCAGTTATGTCATGTATACATAGTTCATCATTACTAACTTAAAGTAGAGCTAAAGCAAAACAACATTAAGAGAGGCACTATTTATAACAGTGAAAACATAGCCGGGTGTGGTGGTTTATGCTTGTAATCCCAGCACTTTGGGAGGCTGAGGCAGGCAGATCATGAGGTCTAGAAATCAAGACCATCGTGGCCAACATGGTGAAACCCCATCTCTACTAAAATTACAAAACTTAGCTGAGCATGGTGGCATGTTCCTGTAGTCCCAGCTACTCAGGAGGCTGAGGCAGGAGAATTGCTTGAACCCGGGAGGTGGAGGTTGCATTGAGCCGAGATCGCACCACTGTACTCTAGCCTGGCGATAGAGCAAGACTCTATCTAAAAAAAAAAAAAAAACAGTGAAAACATAACTTTTCCTTCATTACTGAAGATCTATCTAAACCAATTGTATATAATGAGAGCATCTATAGCAAAAGTTTACTTTTGTTTAGACATATCTAAACCAATCTAATAAATGCAACAATGTTTTGTGATAAAGACATATCACAAATTTAGATATTAGAAATTGTGGAGCCTATTGGGTAATTAATTTAGGGACCCTAGCTATCTTATAAATTTTAATACGTATTATGATTTATCAGTCATTTAAAAATGTTTACTTTTTGAACTCAAGAAAATTTATGAGCAGCATCAGAAAGGAGGAAACTTCTTTGTCCTCTTCCTTTATAATAATTCCTTCCATTTGGTTTTCTACCTGTATTTACAAAACATTTACAAATCATCCATTGCTTCCTAATGGCTTACAGAAGCAATGATGAAACTGTGACAGGATAAATTTCTGTCTCTTCTAGAAGGGTTCTTTCTAGAACAACACTATTGTGATTTAACGTAAATTTTAAACACAGAACACTATTTCAAGAATTTTCTCATTCTGTAAACAAATTTGCAGAGGAATGTATTAGTCCATTCTCATGCTGCTAATAAAGACATACCTGAGATTGAGTAATTTATTTAAAAAAATATTTCATGGACTCATAGTTCCCCATGGCTGAGAAGGCCTTACAATTATGGCAGAAGTTGAAGGAGGAGCAGAGGCATGTCTTACATGGCTACGGGCAAGAGAGTGTTGGCAGGGGAAACTGCCCTTTATAAAACCTTCAGATCTCATGAGACTTACTCACTTTTATGAGAACATCATGGGAAAACCTGCCCCCATGATTCAATTACATCCCACCAGGTCCGTTCTATGATACAAGGGGATTATGGCAGCTACAATCAAGATGACATTTGGGTGATGTCACAGCCAAAGCATACCATTGTCCTCCACAATCATGCCTTCTCAACAGTCCCCCAAAGTCTCAACTCATTCCATCATTAACTCAAAATTCCCAGTCCAAAATCTCATCTGAGAAAAGGCAAGTCCCTTCTGCCTGTAAAATCAAAAGCAAGTTAGTTACTTCCTAGATACCATGGGGGTACAAGCACTGGGTAAATATACCCATTTCAAATGTGAGAAATCGGTCAAAACCAAAGGGGTTATAGGCCCAATGCAAGTCTGAAATCCAACAGGGCAGTCACTAAACCTTAAACTTCCAAGATGATCTCCTTTGACTCCATGTCTCACATTCAGGTCATGCTGTTGCAAGAGGTGGTGTCCCATAGTCTTGAGCAACTCTGCCTTTGTGGCTTTGCATGGTACAGGACCCCTCCTCGTTACCTTCACAGGCTGGTGTTGTGTCTGTGACATTTCCTGGCACATGGTGCAAGCTGCCATTGGAGCTACCATTCTGGGGTCTGGAAGATGGTGGCCCTCTTCTTACTGCTCCACCAGGTAGTGCCCCAGGGGGGCTTCAACCTCACATTTCCCTTCCACTCTCCCCTAGCAGAGGTTCTCCATGAGGGCTCTGCCCCTGTAGCAGACTTCTGCTTGGACACCCAGGTGTTCCCATACATATTTTGAAATCCAGGCAGAGGTTCTCAAACCTCAGTTCTTGACTTCTGTGCATTCACAGTCTCAACACCACTTGGAAGCTACCAAGGCATGGGACTTACACCCTCTGAATGGCCTGAGCTGTATGTTGCCCACTTTTAGTCATGGCTGGAGCAGGTAGGACACAATACACCAAGTCCCAAGACAGCATACAGCAGGGAAACCCTGAACCTGGTTCAGGAAACTATTTTTCCCTCTTAGACTTCTGGACCTGTGATGGAAGGGGCTGCCTCAAATGTCTCTGACATGCTCTGGAGATATTTTCTCCATGGTCTTGGTGATTAACATTCAGCTCCTCATTCATTATGCAAATTTCTGCAGCCAACTTGAATTTCTTCTCAGAAAATGTGGTTTTCTTTTCTCTCATATCATCAGGCCATAGAGTTTTCAAAGTTTTATGCTCTGCTTCGTGTTGAATGCTTTGCTGATTAGAAATTTCCTCCAGCAGATACTAAATCATATCTCTCAATTTCAAAGTTCCACAAATCTCTAGGGAAGGGGCACAATGCCATCAGTCTCTTTGCATAGCAAGAGTGACCTTTATTCCAGTTTCCAACAAGTTCCTCATCTCCATCTGAGACCACTTCAGCCTAGACTTTATTGTCCATATCACTATCAGCCCTTTGGTCAAAGCCATTAAGCGAGTCTCTAGGAAGTTCCAAACTTTCCCACATTTTTCTACCTTGTTTGGAACCCTCCAAATGGTTTCAACCTCCACCTGTTACCCAGTTCCAAAATCACTTCCATATTCTTGAGTATCTTTACAGCAGTGCTGCATTCTCTGTGCAACCAATTGACTGTATTAGTCTATTCTCGTGCTTCTAATAAAGACATACCTGAGACTGGGTGACTTATTGTGGAGAAAAAATAGTTTAATGGACTCACAGTTCCACATAGCTAGGGAGGCTTCACAATCATGGTGGAAGGTGAAGGAAGAGCAAAGACATGTCTTACGTGGCGGAAGGCAAGAGAGTGTGTGCAGGGAAACTGCCCTTTATAAAACCATCAGTTCTCATCAGATTTGTTCACTATCATAAGAACAGCATGGAAAAATCCCACCCATGATTCAGTTACCTCCCATCAGATCCTTCCCATGACACAGGGGATTATGGGTAGCTACAATTCAAGATGAGATTTGGGTAGGGACACAGACAAACCTTATCAAGGAATTGAATACAGCGATATAATATACTGGTTATCATACTTTTGTGTGTTTACATAGGCAATATGAATATTTTCTGTTTATCTTTTGCATTTAGGTGCTTATCTTTTTTTTTTTTACCAGTTTCTAAAAATTACATAGGTAATACACAAAAATCATCTCAAAATTATAAAAAAGATTCAAATTGGTTGACGTAGAAATGTGTGTTTTCAAAGGTCAGTTCACTACCTTTTTTTTTGTCTATAACACTCTCTTATCCCTAAATAAATGATAAGTTCTTGGTATACTTACATGGATCTCAAATGTGGACAATTTTTACCCCAGAATAATATTTGGCAATGTATAGAGACATTTTTGATTGCCTTATATAAACAGGGAGTGAAGAAAATCTCTAGTGTGTATTAGCCAGAGATAATGCTCAATCGTACAGTCTTCAGGACAGCCCCATTGCAAAGAATTATTAGTCCATATGCTGGTATATATCATGCCAGTCTTTCTCTGGATCAACTGCATTTACACATATGCACATGGATGTTTTGCTGACTGTGGTATGTCAAAATTTAAAGACGTATCAGGCACACAGTAGATATAACTCTTCATGCTATATCCATGTGAATGAAGGTCAATCATTCATATTGATAGAACTAATAAATTTCTTGACTAATAAAGCTCAACTTTGCTACTCCTTCTGGACTAGTCTGTTTGCCAGTTCTGAGATTTCTCAAATTTATGAGTCACATTAGATAATTTCTGCTCTTTCAATTGTTCTAATTTGTTTTATTATATGATCCAAATGCCTGAATCTCAGTGGATTTATCATTATCTCTTTCTATCTCAGAAACTCTTGTGAGAGAGAGGACATATATATCATAAGGTTGTTGTGTTGCACTGAACAAAAGCATGACACATGGTAAATAAATGAATGAAAAGAGAAGGAGCAGAGAGCTATTTTGGGTTCTCATTTATAATCCGCTTATATCACCTTTGATTTCTAATAACAAACTGATGAAACATACTTTAAGTAATTTTTTTTTTTTTTTTTGAGACGGAGTCTGGCTCTGTCACCCAGGCTGGAGTGCTGTGGCCGGATCTCAGCTCACTGCAAGCTCCGCCTCCCGGGT
>NW_012113919.1:10502361-10510460 GCF_000951035.1 Colobus angolensis palliatus | reverse complement strand
TAATGTACAACCTACCAAGATTGAATGATGAAGAAATAGAAAATCTGAACATAATAAGTAAGGGGATTGTATCAGTAATAAAAGCCTTCCAACAATAACAAAAACCCAGGACAGGATGGTTTAACTGCTGAATTCTACCAAACTTATTAAAAAAAAAAACAAACCAAAAAAAAAAAAAAAAAACACCAATCCTTCTAAAAATATTCCAAAAATAGAAGAGGAGGGAATACTTTCTGACTTATTTTATGAGGCCATCATTACTCTGATACCAAAATCAGACAGATACATAAGAGTACTACAAACCAATATCCCTGATGAACATAGATGCAAACATCCTCAACAAAATACTAGCAAACAAAATCAGCCAGCACAACAAAAGGATAATACATCATGACCAAGTGAGATTTATGCTAGAGATGCAATGATAGTTTAACATATGCAAGTCAATAAATGTGATACATCCCGTGATCAGAATGAAGGACAAAAAAAGCATGATTATATCAATAGATTCCAAAAAAGCATTTGATAATATTTAACATCCCTTCTTGATAAAAACCATCAACAAATTAGGCACAAAAGGGACACACCTCAACATAATAAAGGTCATATGTGACAAACCCACAGGTAACATCATGCGGAATAGAAAATGGTTGAAAGCCTTTTCTGTAAGAACTGAAACAAGAAAAGGATGCATACTTTCGCCATTGTTGTTCAACGTAGTACAAGAAGTTAGAGTCCGTGAAAATAGGCAAGTGAAAGAATAAAAGGCAACTGTATTCGTTTGTTTTCGTGCTGTTGATGAAGACATACCTGAAACTGGGAACAAAAAGAGGTTTAGTTGGACCTACAGTTCCTCATGGCTGGAGAGGCCTCAGAATTATGGCAGGTGGTGAAAGGCACCTCTTACATGGCAGTAGTAAGAGAAAAAAGGGGAAGAAGCAAAAGCGGAAAACCCCTGATAAACCCATGAGATCTCATGAGACTTATTCATTATTGCAAGAATAGCATGAGAAAGACCGAACTCTATCATTAAATTACCTCCCACTGGGTCCCTTCCACAACACTTGGGAATTCTGATATAATTCAAGTTGAATTTTATCAACTTGGGTGGGGACACAGCCAAACCATATCAGCAAACTAAATTATAAAAAGACACACTGTCCTTTGCAGACAATACATGTATGTGTATATATATATATGTATATATATGTGTGTGTATATGTATATATATATATGGAGAGAGAGAGACTCTACCAAATTACTCCTGGAACTGATAACATCAGTCAAGTTTTAGGATACAAACAAACATACAAAAATAGACAGTTTTGTTTGTTTGTTGTTTGTTTTTGAGATGGAGTCTCACTCTGCAACACAGGCTGGAGTGCAGTGGAACTGTGTGGGCTCACTGCAACCTCTGTCTCATGGGTTCAAGCAATTCTCCTGCCTCAGCCTCCTGAGTAGCTGGGATTACAGGCTTGAGCCACCGCGCCCGGCCACTTTAAGTAATTTTTAAATGTAAAATTCATTTTTTTATTTTACAATTTTAGCTGCAACACAGTAACTGTTATAATAGTAAACCTTTTTTTTTCACATTAGAACCTTACTTTTTTTACAATGAAAATAATTATAATTATGTCTTTTCATTTCTATCAGTATTTCATTGTGATATGTCCTGAATTTGACAGATAAACAATTATCTCTTTTTTTATTAATGGACTTTGCAGGAAGCAAATTAAGGGCACTTGAGTAATTATAATAACTTGGTACATTTTTAATTTGCTATAGAATGTAACTCATGATTTGTATCTGCAAAAAAAAGGAAGATAGACAAAAGATAAGAAGGGAGGGAGGGAGAAAGGAAAGAAGGAAGGGAGGGAAAGAGAAAGGAAGGAAGGAAAGAGAAAGAGAAAAAGGAAGGAGGGAGGGAGGGAGGGAGGGAAATATCTAATGAGAAATGGGAAGCAATAGTATCATCAATTTTTTAAAATTATACTTTAAATTATGTGGTACATGTGTAGAATGTGTGGGTTTGTTACATAGGTAAACACGTACCGTGGTGGTTTGCTGCACCCATCAACCCGTCATCTACATTAGGTATTTCTCCTAATGCTATGCTTCCCCCAGTCCCCCAATCCCCAACAGGTCCCGGTGTCTGATGCCCGCCCCTCCTTGTCCATGTGTTCTCATTGTTCAACTCCCACTTATGAGTGAGAACATGTGGTGTTTGGTTTTTTGTTCTTGTGTTAGTTTGCTGAGAATCACTGGTAATATTTAATAAGATGGGAGAGATGGATGTTACCTATTAAGATGCATATTGTTTTCCTCAAGGAATATAACCTTTTGAGCATTTTGCACTGTGGTCCAAAAATGGCTCAAATTCAGCTGTTTCTTGCTGAATCTCAGCTTTGCATGTGTGTCACTAAATCCACGAGGCAGCAATTCAGTGCTAATGAACTCTTCTGGTGGTTACTAACTGCTCTATAAGCATTGCAGGTAGACCATAAATAAAATTTTGCCAGTCAGTTATGAAGGGAGAAAAATGAGAACAAAATAGGGAGTTTTCAATGAAGCTAAAGTTAAAAGGAGTGATCTTTATCTGCTCATATACATTTGTAATTTTACAATATTAAAATAGCTGTGTATCATTGATATTTTATTATTTTGCTGTCCTTACTTTTCAAAACAATATATTGTAAACCTGTACTAGTTCTTACAAGTCTCTTGAAAAATTACAGTTTGTGATACTGTATTTAATAGCCTATCAGACCATGGTTTGCATTAATAAAATATGCAGGGACCCAAGGACACTACACTACACCTCCTTTTTGTCTCAATTACATACCAAGTGTAAGTCTTACTGCATTTGTATAAGTTTATTTAACAATTTAAGTTCTAAATATACTAAACGATTTCATAGTGCTCAATTTTAATACATTTCAAATGAAAGCGAAATGGAAAAAATGAATCCTATTAGAATTTTATTCTGTTCATTTATGCATACTCACAATATAATTAATATTCTGAGCATTATTCATTAACTAGGTGGCCAATATATTATAGATTCAGATTTGATTTAAACTTTGAGGAGAAAAGAAAGTAACTTTATAAGTAATGGCATTAAATAATGTTCATAGGAAATATAACTTTATTAAAGTATTCATAAAATATAAATTGGACCTCTCTAAGACATTTATTTACTGTATAACTCTTACTATACTAATTTCTTACTTTCCTATTGATTTTTTAAGCTATGGTTAACATACATAGGGAAGGGCTTCAAGATGGCTGACTAAAGGCACCTAGCACTTGCCTGCTCTGTAAAAAAGGACCAAAACAGTGAGTAGATAATAACAAATAGTCAAATAGAGAGTATAACACGGATCACTAAAATTAAGAAGGGAAGTGTCAGGGAACCTCTTAGGCAAGGAAGCAAAAGGAAGTGAAGCATCCTCCCAGACTGGGACCAGCTGTGAACCAGGAGAAACCTTCCAGTGCAGAAAACATGTAAGTGACAGATCCCAGTAGTTCACATTCCCACTGCAGACTACTGTGGTACTAGCCACAGAGATCTCCTCAGCCATCGTTGTCCCTGGGACCAGTTTAGGGAGCTACTACACTCCCTAAGGAGAGTCCACACAATAACATGGTTCCAGACAAGGAATTTGTGCTGGGTCCCGCACACTTCCCTGAGGCACAAACTGCAGCCTGGTGCCATTTAGAGAGCCCAGCCTCCACCAGTCTACATCCTGCCCTGGGGCCCAAAAGGCCCCTGCATCTCCACATCCCTGAATCCTCATTGACATCTCCCCATGTCTACCCAGAAAATGGTAGTGTCACTGCACTGGGTGGATGAGTGGTGCAGATGAATCTCCAGCAGTCTAGCCCATGCAGTTTCGTATAACCAAGGGCATTTGTGGTGAAACTCAGCAAGAAGACTGTCCCTGGGACAAAGCGAGCTGAAGCACATGCCTCCCCGAGCCTGAGGGCAACATGCACAGGAATACTGCCCCTGACAGCAACCTTGCCCCCTCCCAGCAGTAGGGCTGCCACATTACTGTACAAGCTTTCATGGGACTTAGGTACCTGAAGCTCGGTTACTTTCTGTGGACCTAAGAACAGACTTGTCCCACCCACCATTGCTCCCACTGAATCTCATAATCTGGGGGCCTGGAAATCAATACCTCTTGCCAGCCACAACTGGTGCTTGCCTGCATCATCAGTGAGCCAGAGGACAGGCCCACTCTGACCAGTGCTGCCCCTACCAGTGCCCACAAGTGTCGTCTAGGGGCAAGGAGATTGACTCATCCCATGTACCACAGACTGTACCAACAGATACCATTGGTGGCCTAAGGCCCAGACCTTTTCACCACTGTGGATGTGAGGCCTAGATATCAACCTTCTCTGCCAATCACTGCTAATGCACAAAGGTACACCATCAGGAGACCTGGAAACAGATCCAGCCTGCCCACTACCAGCACCTGAGAATACTGGTAAGGGACAAGAGAACTGACCTGTCCTGCCTACCACCACCTGCGTCCTGACAAACTATCATGGGGATAGAGAAAAAGACCACTCCTCTTGATGCCATTCTTGCTAGTGCCTGTGTGCATTGTCTGGGGGCTTGGGGTTGATCTGACTCCCCCTCCTTCCATTAGTTCACATGCATGCCTTCTGGAGGCCTGTGGACTGCCCCACCCAGTCTGCTCATGACTATACACATGAGCCACAGGGCTAGGGATTGACCAAAAATATCTTACACAGTCTGTGTGCATTTTAAGGGGCCTGAGGACAGGCCCAGCTCACCTGGAGCCAACCCTGCCAGTACCAGCATGTGTCTTCTGGGGTCCTAGAGGTCGACCTGTCCACCACCACTGTCATCTGTGCACCCCTAACAAGAGCCTGGGGACGGACCTGCCAAGCTTGCTGCCACCACCACTGCTGGCATGTTCCCCAACAAGCACTACCTGGAGGTCTGATGATTGGCACACCACTGTTATTTTGATCACAGATGCCATATATGCTGCCTAGAGCTTGTCCAGCCTACTGGTGTCTAGAGGACCTCTCTAGCTTACTGGTGCCAATGCAAACACTGAAGAAAGCTACCTGGAGGCTCCCCAAATGGTCTGTCTCTACCTGCTACCACCAGTACCCATGTATCCTGCATACACAAGGGCTGACATGCTCAGCCCACTACTGTCACCACAGGGGCCTGAGGACTGGCCCAGCTTGTGTCCCCGTCCTCAGCAATGTCCCACCATAGTCTCCACTAACAATTGTAGCTGAAGCCACTGAATAACTCACAGGAACCACTGATAGTAATTACAGTTAAAGAAATCATACAGAGACTGCACTACTGCATGCACTGAAAATCAAAACCAAACATCCTATTCAATGAACATAATAGACACATCTCTAGAAAGCCTTTCCCTATGAAAGCCATTCCATAAATGGGAATAAGCAACTGTTTCATCAGATGCAGATTTCAATATAAGGACATAAGAAATAAGAAGAAGCAAGGAAACATGACATGTCCAAAGGAAAAAGAGCATCTATTCAGCAACAGATTTCTACAGCAAAAGAAGTCTATGAAATGCTTAAATAATAATTCAAAATAATAACATTAAAGTAACTCAGTGAGATACAAGAGCACACAGATAAAAAATACAAATAAATCAGAAAATTCATAATCTGAATAGAAAATTAAAGAGGTATATATCATAGAAAACCGAAAAGAAATTCTGAACTTGAACAATTAAATAAATCAAACAAAAATACAAAAAGAGCTTCAATAAGACTAAATCAAGCAGAAGAAAAATTGTTGAACTTGAAAATAGGTATTTTGAAATAATCTAGTCAGACCAGAAAAAAAAAGAATAAAAAATATTGAAGAAAGCCTACATGACATATGAGACTCCACAGAGAGAACAAATGTTCAAGTTTGGGCATTCCAGAGAAAGAAGAAACAAACTCATAGAAACCTACTTAATGAAATAATAGCCAAAAGCTTCCAAAAAGTAATAAAAGCATGCAAATGCAGAAATTTCAAGTAATTCTTAAAGAGAATCAACCCAAAAATGTCTTCTCCAATACACATTATAGTCAAACCATCAAAAGTCAAAAACAGACTTTTAAAAACAGGAAGAGAAAAGCACTATGTCACACTGAAGTGAACCCCCATCAGACTAACAGGGATTTTTAGCAGAAACCTTACAAGCCAGCAGAGAATGGGATGATATATTCAAAGTCCTGAAAGAAAAGAAAATCAGCCAAGAAGCAAAGAATACTATATTAAAAATATATTATTTAAAAATGAAGAAAAAGTCATTTCCAGACAAGCACAAACTGAGAGAATTTGTCACAAGACTGATCATACAAGAAGGGAGTCTTGGTCCTACCTATGTGAATTCTACATCTAGGTGTGAAGGCCAATATTTGCCATCATGAAATGACATGAAAGTTTAATACTCACAGAGCACACACACAGATACACAAATTTAATTTTAAAATGGGCTTAAATATTACTATTACAGAAAACCAAATTGCAAAAAAAAATAAAAATAAAAATAAACAATAAAAGTGAAAGGAACAAAAGATACACAAAATAATCAGAAAATAATTAACAAACTGACAGGAATAACTTTTTACATATCAATAATAACCTGGAATATAAATGGATTCAATTACCCCCTAAAAAGGTATAGATTGTCGGAACAGATTAAGAAAAACATGACCCAACCATATGCTGTCCAGAAGAAACTCATCTCACCTATAAAGACAAACTGAAAGTGAAAGGATGAAAAAAGATACTCCATGCAAATGAACCAAAATTTAGCAGGAGTAGCTATATTTATACCAATAAAAATGACGTTAGGTCAAAAAGAGTTAAAAGAGACAAAAAAGGTCATTATATAATAACAGAGGTATCAATTCAGCAAAAGGCTATAACAATTGTAAATGTATAGGCACTCAACACTACAACATCCAGATAGATAAAACAAATATTATTAAATCTAGAGGGAGAGATAGACTCCAATACAATAATAGTTGAGGACTTCAACACTCCACTCACATAATGTGTCAAATTCTGTGAGTGGACTGTTGGAGTTTGAACTGAATTTTAGACTAAGTGAACCTAATATTTACAGAATATTTTATCCATCAGCCACAGAATACACATTCTTCTCATGAGCATATGCAGCATTCTAGCAGGATAAATCATATGTTAGGCCACAAAACAAGTCTCAACACATTTTAAAAAATGAAAATTTTATCAAATATTTTCTCAGACTACAATGGAACAAAACTAGAAATTAATAGTAAGAGGAACTTTGAAAACAATACAAATACATAGAAATTAAACAACATGATCCTGAATGACCACTGGGTTAATGATTAACTTAAAAAGAAAATAATTCCAGAAACAAATAGAGAAAAAAGATAACATATAATATCTGTGGAATCCAACAAAAGCACTGCTAAGAGGGAAGTTTATAATAATGAATGCCTACATAAAAAATACAAATATATCAAATAGACAACCAAACAGTGCATCTCAAGGAATTAAGAAAGCAAGGAATTAGAAAACCAAATCCAACATTAGTAGAACTAAAGAAATAATATATAGCAGAGCAAAACTGTACAAAATGGAGACTAAACAGCAACAAAAATACAAAGGATCAATAAAACAAAAAGTGATTTTTTGAAAAGTTAAACAAAATTGGCAAACCACTGGCTAGACTAACAGAAAAAAAAAAAAGAAAACTCAAACAAAATCAGAAACAAAAAAGAGGACATTACAACTCATACCACAGACATAAAAAGAAATCATTAGAAAATATTATCAACAATTATATGCTAACAAATTGGAAAACTTAGAGAAAATGGGTAAATTCCTGGTAATGTACAACCTACCAAGATTGAATGATGAAGAAATAGAAAATCTGAACATAATAAGTAAGGGGATTGTATCAGTAATAAAAGCCTTCCAACAACAACAAAAACCCAGGACAGGATGGTTTAACTGCTGAATTCTACCAAACTTATTAAAAACAAAAACAAACCAAAAAAAAAAAAAAAAAAAAACCAAAAAAAAAAAAAAA
>NW_012113919.1:10496787-10502311 GCF_000951035.1 Colobus angolensis palliatus | reverse complement strand
TTGTTTTTGTATTTTTAGTAGAGACGGGGTTTCACCGTGTTAGCCAGGATGGTCTCAATCTCCTGACCTCCTGATCTGCCCGCCTTGGCCTCACAAAGTGCTGTGATTACAGGCGTGAGCCACCGCACCTGGCCCTAGAGACTATTTCATAGAGAAATTATGAATGTTCGAAGAGATGGATATCTACCCTGATTTGATCATTACATATTGTATGCATGTGTCGAAATATCACATGTACTAGAGAACATCAAAAGACATGAAGAAAAAACTGAGTGAACTGCAAAGAGAAATACACAAATCCTTAATATAGATAAGGAATTCAACTCCCATTGTTATAGTTTTTATATTTGTCCTTTCCATAGCTCATGTTGAAATATGACCTCCACTGTTGGAGGTGGGGTTTACTGAGAGGTGTTTCAGTAATGTGGGCAGATCCTTCATGAATGGCTTGATGCCCACTTAGAAGTAATGAGTAAGTTAACTAGAGAGCTGTAGTTTAGAAGAGTGTGGCACTTCTTACACCTCCACCCCCACTCCCTCTTTTTCCATGTGACAAGCCAACCCCCCTTTTTCTTCCTTTTTACTGGTCCTGACCAGAAACAAATGCTGATGTCATGCTTCTTGTACAGCCTGCAAACCTGTAAGCCAAATACAACTCTTTTCTTTATAAATTACTCAGTTTCAAGTATTCCTTTATAGAAATGCAAAATGGACAAATACACTCATCCGTCAGTAATGGATAGATTCAACAGGTCAAAATTAGTAAGAATGTATTTGAACACAACAGCACCATAAATCAATTAGATTTAATTGTTTATAAAATACTTTTTCCAACAGAAGTAGAATATATATCCTAAAGATCGCATGGAACATTCACCAAGATAGATCCTATTCTTAACCATAAAATATGCCTTAAACATTTAAAAGTCTAGAAGTCATACACAGTTTATTCTACATAATGGACTGAAATTAAAAATCAATAACAGAAAGGTAACTGAAAAATTTCCATATATTTGGTGATTAAAAGGCACACTTCTAAGTAACACAGGAATCAAAAGTAACATAGGAATCAAAAAAGTTTAGAGAAACTTAAAATTAGCTGACTAAAAATAAAAATTCAGTATTACAAAATGTGTGGGATATAGAGAAAGCAGTACTTAGAGGAAAATTTATATGTTATACTAAGAGGACACTTTACACTAGGAAAAAAGAAAGATCTGCAGTCAACAACCAGAGCTTCACTTTTAGTTTCTTAGAGAAATAGAAAGCAATATAAGCCTAAAGTAATCAGAAAAATATAAATAAAAATATGATTTGGTATAAAACTAAAAATGATAAAATAATAGAGAAGTCAACATAATTAAAATCTTGTTCTTTTTTAAGTCAGTAAGAGTGATAGAGCTCTTGACACAACAATCAAGTAAAAAAGGAGGCTATGAGAGTATGTACCAATTGTCAGTAACAGAAATGAAAGAGATCATCACTATTAATCACAGGGACATTGAAAGTATACTAAAAAGATGCTATAAACAGACCCATAGATTTGTGAAGCAGAATAGAGAGGCAAGACATAAACCCACACAAATACAGTCAACTGATTGTATTACAGTGGTGCAAGTGTAATTCAATGAAGAAAGTGCAATATTTTCAATAAAAGATGTTGGAAAAATTAACTACCAGATGCAAACAAATTAAACACAGATCTCACAAATTTAACACAAATTAACTAAAAATATATCATAAACAAATATAGAATGCAAAACTATTAAACATCTGAAAAAATTATCTCTGAGCTTATGTTTGTTAGTGACTTTAGATAAAACTCCAAAAGTGTGATATGTGAAAGGAAAATATTTAGTAAGTTGAACTTCCTTAAAATGGAAAACTCTGCTCTTTGAAAGACATTGTAAATAGAATAAGAAGACAAGGCATAGACTGGGAGTAAATATTTTCAAAACACACATCTTATAAAGAATGTAAATACAAATATACTGTACAAAAAATATTAAAGTGTATCAATAAGACAGCAACAATTGAAAGATGGATTAAAGACTTAAACATAAGACCTAAAGCCATAGAAACCCTAGAAGAAAACCTAAGCAATACCATTCAGGACATAGACATGAGCAAAGACTTCATGACTAAAACACTAAAAGCAATGGCAACATAAGCCAAAGTGACAAATGGGGTCTAATTATACTAAAGAGCTTCTGCACAGCAAAAGAAACTATTATCAGAATGAGCAGGCTACCTACAGAAAGGGAGAAAATTTTTACAATCTATCCATCTGACAAAGGGCTAATATCCAGAAACTACAAGGAACTTAAACACATTTACAAGAAAAAAACAACCCCATCAAAAAGTGGGCGAAGGATATGAACAGACACTTCTCAAAAGAAGACATTTATACAGCCAACAAACATATGAAAAAAAGCTTACCATCACTGGTCATTAGAGAAATGCAAATCAAAACCATAATGAGATACCATCTCATGCCAGTTAGAATGGTGGTCATTAAAAAGTCAGGAAACAACAGATACTGTAGAGGATGTGGAGAAATAGGAACGCTTTTACACTGTTGGTAGGAGTGTAAATTAGTTCAACTATTATGGAAAACAGTGTGGTGATTTCCCAAGGATCTAGAACCAGCAATACCATTTGACCCAGCAATCCCATTACTGGGTATATACTCAAAAGATTATAAATCATTCTGCCATAAAGACTCACGCACACTTATGTTTATTGCGGCACTATCACAATAGCAAAGATTTGGAACCAACCCAAATGTCCATCAGTGACAGACTGGATAAAGACAATGTGGTACATACACACCATGGAATACTGTGTAGCCATATAAAAGGATGAGTTCATGTCTTTTTCAGGAACATGGATGAAGCTGGAAACCATCATTCTCAGCAAGCTAACACAGGAAAAGAAAACAAAACACCGCATGTTTTCACTCATAAGTGGGAGTTGAACAATGAAAACACATGGACACAGGGAGGGGAACATCACACACTGGGACCAGTAGGTTGGTGGGGGGTCAGTGAAGGGATAGCATTAGGATAAATACCTAATGTAGATGATGGGTTGATGGGTGCAGCAAACCACCTTGGCACGTTTATATCTGTGTAACAAACCTGCACATTCTGCACATGTATTCCAGAACTTAAAGTACAATTTTTTAAAAAAGTTGAAAGAGAAGAAAAAGTTCAATTTTGCAGATTTAAAATGTGTGCATAGATATTTAATAAAGGAAAATGTGCAAATAAAAAAGAGTCATCCATCAATGTCACTCATAATTCCAAAAAAATAAAATCTTTCATACACTCTCTCTATATATTAATTGCCTAAACTTATGGAAAGTTATTAGAGACTTTCATAATTAAATGGAACCAAAAAGCTTAGGTAAAGATAAGCGGAGCCTAATAAAGGTAAATTTGTAGTAGTGCCCAACATTTTTTTTACCTAGACACTTTTCTTTAAATACTTAAATTTTCATTTGTAAAATACAAATTGTAGAGGAACAAAATGATAGATATTTGAGCACTGTCTTTTCTATTGTCCCTCAGCCTTAGAATTATGCTCTTATTTATTAAAACAACATTCTAGCTGCTCCAGAAATACAAACCTAAATACTTAATAGGAAGGTGTCAGTTCCTGAGTTATGCTTTGAAATTACGGCATTTGTAAAACTTGGAAAGGTGGTTATTATTTGTATGATTTCTATCCCTCCAGTATACTGTTCATCAATCCAGATTATAAATTGTCAGTCACAAATTGTGAATTGTAATAAGCGGTTATAAATTGTAAGTTGTAAATTGTAAATCCCAATAAGCAGTTGTGATTAATTGGCCAACTCATTTTAATTATGTGTTTCTGGGTGGTTGCCTTAGTATGTGAGTCCCTTAAGACCTTCACACATATGTATTCACACTTTGCCCACTTATTTACCTACATATCACACTAGGTTGTAAGCATTAATGAACTGATTAATAGGATTCACAGTTAAGTACATTTTTCAATAAATTTAAAAATTTTTCTGTTTTTCCTCTCATGGATTACATGATGAAATACAAAATAATCTGCAGTAAAATTAGTTAGTATGGATAAAAAGCATTATATTGCATCCAAACCAGTGCATATATTTAGGTGTTTTAAATGAATTAACTTAATAGAAGTTTATTTTATTTGTTTGTTTTTTGTTGTTTTTTGAGATGGTGTTTCACTCTTGTTGCCCAGCCTGGAGTTCAATGGCGCGATCTCGGCCCACTGCAACCTCTGCCTCCCAGGTTCAAGTGATTCTCCTACCTCAGCCTCCCGAGTAGCCGGGATTACAATCATGCGCCACCACACCTGGCTAATTTTGTATTTTTAGTAGAGACAGGGTTTCTTCATGTTGGTCAGGCTGGTCTTGAACTCCCAACCTCATGTGATCCTCCCGCCTTGGCCTTCCAAAGTGCTGGGATTACAGGTGTAAGCCCCTGTGCCCAGCCAGAAGTTTTTATTAATTGCAATCTGTATATTTATACTTGTGTGTTCTGAATACTGCAAGTGATGACGTTTCACTCAAAGACATGAATACACACACACATACACACACACACACACACACCATTCAAGTATGTTGCATGCATGTAGCAATATGCAATAAATAACTTGATCTAGATTATGTGACCTCCCAAGTATTTCACTAATTCAAACTATTTGTTTTGACTGTATCCTCCTTGCCCTATCTCAGTTAGTCATGAGGTCTCTTTTAATAGTCTTCACTATTAGAAAATCAGGCACAAGCTTATCTGACAAAATCAGATTTACTGACTCAATGCAGCAATAGAGTGCACTACAGAGGACCTGGGAATGTTACTCAAAAAGAGGAAAGAAAGAAACATATTTTCTAAGGTTGGGGATAAGGCTGAAGGATTCAGAGAGTCAAAGTATGGATGAATTCCAATTTATTGCTGCCTGGAAGACAAGATTAAGAGAAGCAAAAATAATCATTAGAAACTGAGTGCTGTCACGAAGCAAGGATGGTGTAGAAACAGAATTTCTCCAGGAATAATGAAGAAATGAGAATAACAAAGGTATTTGCCTACAGCTTTTCTGTATGTTTTTTTGGGAGGGGAACAAAAGCTGTAGTCACTCAGAGTGTGGTTTCTATGGCTTTTCACAGATGCTGCATGACTTTACAAGTAGTAGTTTCCTGTTAATTTGCAACTAACAGGTCTCCACTTTTCAATCCCTATTTCTTGAACAGTTCTATATTCCGTGTTTTGCACACAGCATTCCCCTTGTCAGAGATACTCTCATCTATATTTTCTTCTCAGTTTTGTCTTCATTAATATCTACTTATCCATTTGAGTAAAGTTCAGTTATATTCTTTACAAAAGCACCCAGGAGCTTCCGGGCACAGTGGCTCACGCCTATAATCCCAGCACTTTGGGAGGCCGAGGTGGATGGACCACGAGGTCAGGAGATCAAGACCATCCTGGCTAACATGGTGAAAGCCTGTCTCTACTAAAAA
>NW_012113919.1:10494902-10496737 GCF_000951035.1 Colobus angolensis palliatus | reverse complement strand
AAAATGGATAGTGTTTCTATGCATCAATAGTAAACTAACTGAAAAAGAAATCAAGAAGACAATTCGGTTTACAATAGCTACATAAAAATAAAATATCTAGAAACAGATTTAATCGAGGTAGTGAAATTTTTATGCAAGGATAATGACGAAACATGAATGAAAGAAATTAAAGAGGATACAAACAAACTGAAAGATATCTAATGCTCATGGGTTGAAAGAATTAGTATTGTTAAAATGATGTAATACTGAAAGCAAGCTACAGATTAAATGCAATTCCTATGAAAATACCAATAATTTTTTTCACAGAAACAGGAAAGCAATCTCAAAATTTGTGTGCAACCACAAGAGACCCTAAATAGCCAAAAACAATCCTGAGTTAGACGAATAAAGCTGGAGGCACCACACCACCTGACTTCCAACTATTCTTCAAAGCTATAATTACCAAATCAGCATATTAGTATAAAAACAGATATGTAGACCAATGGAACAGAATAGAGAATCCAGAAATAAATTTACATATTTACAGCCAATTTATTCTCAGAAAAGGCACCAAAAACATGCACTGAGGAAAGGATGCCCTCTTTAATAAATCGTACTGGGAATACTTGATGTCCATATGCAGAACCATGGAACTATTCACCTATCTCTCATCATATACAAAAATCAACTCAAAAGAGATTAAAGACTTACATGAAATATCTGATACTATAAAACTACTAGAAGAAAACCCAGAAAAACTTTTAGGGCATAGATCTAGGCAAAGATTTTATGGTTAAGATTTCAAAATCATAGTAAAAAATAGACAAATGTAACTATATATAACTAAAAGTTTTCTGCAAAGAAAAGGAAATCAACAGAGTGAAGCGACAACCTATAGAATGGGAGAAAATATTTGCAAACTATTTATATGACAAGAAATGAATAACCAAAATATTCAAGTAACTCAAACAACTAAACAACAAAATAACGATAATAAATAACCATTAAACAATGGCTAAAAGGTCTGAGTAGACATCTCCTAAAAGAAGACATGCAAATGGCCAACAGGTACACGAAAAAACACTCAACAACACTAACCATCAGAAAATGCAATTCAAAACCACAAAAAGTTATCATCTTACCCCAGCTAGAATGGCTATTAACAACAACAACAACAACAACAACAACAACAACAACAACAAAGAAAAGAATCCTAGTAAAGATGTAGAGGAAAGGGAATGCTAATACACTGATATTGGGAATATAAATTATTACAGCCTTTATGGAAAACAGCATGGATGTTTCTCAAATAACTGAAAATAGAATGACTACATTTTCTGGCAATCCCACGACTGGGTATTTATTCAAAGGAAAGGAAATCAGCACATAAAAGGGGTACATGCACCCTTATGTTTATTACAGCACTATAGCTGAAGTGTAGAATAAACATGTGTCCATCAATGAATGAATACATAAAGAATGTTATATGTATACATATGTGTGTATGCATATACCCACAAATATATACACTGCATTTTATATATGCAATGTATTTTTTATCCAGCCATAAAATATGATAAAATACTATTATTTGCAGCAATATGTATGGAATTAGGGGTTATTATGCTAATTGAAATAAACCAGGCACAGAAAGACAAATGTTGCGAGTTCTCTCTCATAGGTGAAAGCCAAAACATTTGATCTCACGGAAATAGAGTGTAAAATGTTGGTTACCAGAGGCTAGGAGGGTGTTGAAAATAGGGGGAGGAAAATGAAGAGTTGTTTAATGGGTTCAGACATGCAGAAGAAATAAGTGCTCATTTTCAATAGTACAGTAAGATGACTCTAGTTAACAT
>NW_012113919.1:10409786-10488560 GCF_000951035.1 Colobus angolensis palliatus | reverse complement strand
AAAAGCTTCCAGGAGCTGTGTGTTGGGGTTAATCATACCTAATCATTAATTGCCTAAAGTTTTGTTTTCATTATCTAAGTGGATGTGTTTCCCATTAGATGGTGAGCCAGTTTAAAGCAATGATACTTTTTTTATTCCCCACTTTTATCTTGTATCCTCTGCCCTTTGGAAAGATGCACGATAATATCACTGGAAAGGAATGAATGGACAAATGCATTTTGGCAAAAGGAAAAAAAGAAATCCTTGCCAAAAGAACATGTCTTTCTGCTGTGGTTGGTGGCTTCCACTACTATGTTAAGAAAGTCAATGTGCTACAAAGCTTTGCACATTCTAATAGCAGCGGAAACCGCAGTGTTAATTGTTGCCCTATTCCTGTAAGTTCACAGCTGTTCTGTAAAAGTTACAAATTCTCTCCTGTCTCTTCAGCTTGTGGATGTTCTACATTTGCTTGCCCAGTAGCAATTTTATGGGCTACCTACTGCTGTGAGTCCTTTACATACACCTGATCAATCTGCATCAAACCTTCCCTAATTAAGAAATCTTGGCCGGGCGCAGTGTCTCGCGCCTGTAATCCCAGCACTTTGGGAGGCTGAGGCAGGCAGATTATTTGAGGTCAGGAGTTCGAGACCAGCCTGGCCAACATGGAGAAACCCCTTCTCTACTAAAATTACAAAAATTAACCAGACGCAGTGGTGCTTGCCTGTGTTCCTAGCTACTCGGGGGGCTGAGGCTGGAGAATCGCTTGAAACCGGGAGGCAGAGATTGCAATGAGCCGAGATCGTGCCAATGCACTCCAGTCTTGGCAACAGAGACTATCTCAAAAAAAAAAAAAAAAAAAGTTTTGGCTGCACCAAGATGCTAGCTGTGTCTGTATTATTATTTTGACTACTATGTATTTTAGTGAAGATGTTCAGTAAACAGATGACTAAATTTAATTTTATAATTTTTAGAAGTATTATCCTGATTCTAGTATAGAATTATCCTAACTCTAGTATTAGAATTAGATTTTAGCAATATCTGTTACTGTTCTTTGTTTCCCATCTTCCTATTGTACTATTGCTACATTTAGTGATATAAGGCCTTCTGGATTCAAATTTCTAATTATTTTCAACATATATATTATTTTCAGTGTTGCTTTTGGTAATACATTAGAAATAATATTGAGCTACATGAAAAATAAATATATGATTATTCTATCTTTTATCAATTGCATGGATTAAATGTAAAGAAATCTCATGACTAATCCCATTATAAAAGATTAGAGAAATGAGAAATACATGCTTAGTGGGTATAGAAGATAATGGGATATGGTGCTTATTTTAAAATATTTATGTATCTGTATTGTTCACTACATATGATTACATTGATACTTCAAACAAAATGTGTGAATATAATTGAATAAAATTTTATCTACAGGGAATTCATTTTCTAAAGTGTGCATAACAAAGGGTGCTATGTCAAAACATGTAAAATCATCACAGTGTACTTCAGAAACTTCCAAGTGTTGAATATACAAAATAAAAAACATGAATTTGTGCTGTTTCTCAGCTGAAGGTTCTTATCAACAAAGGTTTTTGGTTATTGTGGGAGAACCTTTTCTTGTTGGTGGATCATCTTACTAAATGATGGTGTTTTATCTTGCTCTCGCTCACTTGACCTTGTAGAGAAATCACCAGTAAGAATATACTTTTTGTGACAATGTAAATATTATCCAGTCAAGATAGCAAACGTTCATTCCTTAGCTATGATTGCCAGAAGTTTCTTAAACTAAGAGCAATGTGTGGAACGTCATCAGTATATAAAATCTTACTAAATAATAACTTCATGATTTCTTTGTTTCTATATTTGATTCATGGACGCTTACCATCTCATGTGCAATCTTGGTAAATTATAAAGTATATTGAAATGTTAGTTTTCTCATCCATAAGCTAGGGATACCTTTGTCTCCCTTGCAGTATTGCTATGGGTATGAAGACTGAAATTGAAGTGGCTGACATTTATAAGGAACATATGATAGCTATTACATTTTTTGTATTTCCATTTGGGGAAATGTGGTTGATAGGGAGAATTCTTTTTCTATTATTTTGTTTTTGTTTGTTTGCTTATTTGTGTGTTTGTTTTTTGGGAAGGAGTCTCGCTCTGCCATCCAGGCAGGAGTGCAGTGGCATGATCTTGGTCCTGTGCAACCTCTGCCTCCTGGGTTCAAGCGATTCTCCTGCCCCAACCTCAAGAGTAGCTGGGACTACAGGCGTGTGCCACCACACTCAGGTAATTTTTGAATATTTAGTAGTGACGGAGTTTTACCATATTTGTCAGACTGGTTTTGAACTCCTGACCTTACAATCTGCCCACCTTGGCTTCCCAAAGTGCTGGGATTATAGGCGTGAGCCACTGCGCCCGCCTAACAGGGAGAATTCTTCTGTTAAGACTTCCTTGAAATTGAGGATAGGCTAATTGTCCCTTACCACTTACCACTGGTGGAAATATCCCTCTTTAAGGCCTAATATAATATACTTTATGTCTTTCTACTGGTAATCAATAAGTGATTAGAGGATAGCAAATGCGTTTTATTAAAACTTTTACTCTCAGAACATAGCAGATTTCTGAAATCACAATTGTTAAATAAATGTTTGTTGCCCTACACTAAAATGTGTAAGACACTTGATGAGAAAATTTAGAAAACATTTTAAAAGATTTTTTTATGTGTCTATAGAATATTTAACTTAAAAAGATCCATGTGTTTGCTTTATGTGTCAAAGTTATGTACTATGCTTTTGTATCTTCATGGCTTTTTTTAAAATCTAGTTTTCAAACATAAACAATTTTCTGATTTTTTTAAGTGAAATATTTAAAATACATTAAAAATGTTTTGACTTTATGATTATTTGTTTACACATGGTTGAATAATATCTATCTGAATTATTATGGGAATTATTCTTTGACAAATGATGATTCTTCATCTCAAAGGCCTAATGAAGATAGTATATTGATTGGTTCTCTGGTCTTAAATGTTATTCTTTCAATACTAAATTGCAAAGAAGCTTACTGATATTTCTCTTGCATCAGTTAAATAATAATTTCCAGTAATCAAGCCATGGTTAATGATGATGGAAGGAACACATTTATGCAACAAAAATTTGCACATATTTCTTCCAGAAGCCAATAAGCAGTTACATGAAGCAACATAAAAGCAATTTTTCCATCTTTTGAGCAACCAACAAAATTAAATTTCATTGTTATTATTTAATAAAAATAATAACATTTATGACTTTATATTAGAGTTGGTATACTAATCCTTTAGTTAATAAATTTACAAGCTTAGTGAGAAAAACACAACAAAAGCATAAACAAAATCTGTATGTGGTATAGAAGTTACTAGTTACATATGACCTGATGCTAATTTAAAAACTGTAATGCAATTGAAATAATACTCAACATAAAGCTTATGACAAAACAAATGCCTACAATTTTCCTTTAAAAAGTAAAGTGTGTGCAGTTAATGGAAAAAAATAGACTGTTTACCCAGAATGTTAACTGTTCCTTTTGCATTGTTTTATCAAAATAGGTGATATGCCCCAGTGTGTGTTGTTCTCCTCTATGCGTTTATGTGTTCTTGTCATTTAGCTCCCACTTATATGTGAGAACATGATGTATTTGGTTTTCTGTTCCTGTGTTAGTTTCTTGAGGGTCTCCAGTTCCATCCATGTCCCTACAAAGGAATGAGCAACACACACTGGGGCCTAACTGAGGGTGGAAGGTGTGACGAGGGAGAGGATCAGGAAAAATAACTAATGGACACGAGGCTTGATACCTGAGTGATGAAACAATCTGCACAACAAACCTTCATGACACAAGTTTACCTAGGTAAGAAACCTGCACATCCTGCACATGTACCCCTGAACTTAAAAGCTAAAAAACAGAAATAATGACAAGGAATAAACATGTGTACGTATTCAATAATAATAATAATAGCCAACAGGATAACTATATGTAAAAAGATAGGTGCTAACTCTTCAGCTAACATTAATCAGACTTTGTGTGCACGACTTGACTTGTTATTTCTTATATATGTACAAACTCACTTAATACTCATAACCCTACATGTAAATACTTTTGATGACCTATTTTACAGATGGGAAAACTGAGACCCAGAGAAGTTAAACAACTCCCCCAAGGTTAGGAATCTGATAGTTGCTAGAATCTGGAGAATGCAGATGTGTTTCAAATCATATTTGTTATTATAATTATATTTCTTATATGTTAAATAAGAAACGCATGGGAGTACAAGATGGTGGACTAGAAGCCACTAGTGTGCCTCGGTGCTCACTGAGAGAAATAAAAAGGATATGTAAATACTACATTTTCAACTAAAGCATGTAGGTGCATGGACTGGGATTCATCAAGAAAACAACTTGAGCCACAGATAAAGCAGAGGAGCAAGGCAAAATGACTGCCCACCCTGGAGTGACACGGAGCCAGGGAAGGGTCCCCCGCCCAGGGAAATACAGACTGAATGAGAGACCGTGGGGACCTATGCTTCTTCTACTGATCTTTGGAACCGGGGGGTCAGGAGATGCCCTCACTTGACTTACTCCACCTCTACCCTGGGAACCCCTACTCCCACTCTTAAGGCAGGGCACCTGGTGCAAAACCTCAGAACAGCCACCCCTACCAGTGGCTGAACACACCCAGCAGAAGTGCCTCCGAGATTTTCTGGGGTAAGGCTCCTAGCGCCAGCTGACTATCCCTCTGTCACTGCCATAGCAGTGGTCCTGACCCTGCTGCCCTCAGTCTGGGGAAGAAACAAAAAGCCTGAAGGCTGCACTCTAGCTTACAGCATGCCACAGTCACCGTATGAAAAGGAGCTCAGTCTCTTTTCCCTGTGAGCCCTGGAACCCCTGCCACCCAACAAGCAGAGCCTCTAGTTCTCAGCAGCAATGCAACTGCCCCAGCCCCCTGACTCAACACCCCCAGTAACAGCAGCTCTATGTTTCTTAGAGGTAGAGCCACTCGAGGGGCCACTGAAACCCCTCTGCCACTGCGTCTGCAGTGGTACTGCCCCTGCTATTCTCTTGAAAGAGCAAAGATCCTAAATGCTGTATCTTAGCCCTAGCAAGTTGCAGTCAACACAAAGAGAGGAGATGAGTCTGTCTCCCATGGGCTGCACCCTGCTCCCCCTTGCTTATCAGTAAGCAGGGCCTCCTTGGCTTGCACAGACAACAGAGAATCCCATCCAGGCTGATTGCACTTAGTGATTGATGCTCTGAAACTATCTGGGGTAGAGCCCCAGGAGACACGTGCAAGACGCTTGGTCACAGCTACTGCTAAAGTCTTTTCCTCTGCTGCCTCTATGTTGAGAAGGGAACATAAACACTGAAATCACCCCAGACCTGTGGTGAGCAGCCTGGGAGTGCCAAGCTGTTGTCTGCAGCCAGTACTCAAGTAGGAGAGGAGCCCACACCTTCAGGGCATTGAGAGGGAGCACAGCTGCAATTCTGAAGAAATATAGGGGAGCCACATGACCGAACAAGAACCTATTACTAACCATTACACCTTGGTATCACCTATTGGATCATATCCTAAAATTTCGACACCAAAAATATTTTGCTAGCATACCCCTGAGATACAAAAGACAAAAAAGTCAACTACAAATAAAGACCCTGTGCAAAACTTTGGCTCTGTGAAAACACCCAGAAAAGATATTGCAGCTAAAGGAACACTCACGCACAGAGATGAGAAAGAACAAAATCAAGAAATCCAGCAACTCAAATGGCCAGAGTATCTTCATAACCTCCAAATGACTGCATTAGTTCTCCAGCAAGGGTTCTTAACAAAGCTGAGATGGCTGAAGTGACAGAAATAGAATTGAAAATGTGGATAAAAACAAAAATCGTCGAGATTCAGGAGAATGGCAAAACCCAATCCAAGTAACTAAGAATAACAATAAAATGATATAGGAACTGACAGAAAATAGTCAATATAAAAAAAGAACATAACTGACCTAATAGAGCTATAAAACATACTACAAGAATTGTATAATGGAATCGCAAGTAATAAGAGCAGAATAGATCAAGCTGAGGAAAGAATCTCAGAGCTTGAAGACAAGCTCTCTGATATAAGACAGAACAAAATAAAGAAAAAAAAAGAATAAAAATAAACAAACAAAAGCTCCAATAAATATGGGATTATGTAAAGAGGTCAAATCTATGAATCATTGGTGTTCTGGAAAGAGATGGGAAAAAAATAAACAAATTGGAAAATGTGTTTTTAGATATTGTCCATGAAAACTTCCCCAACCTCAACAGAAAGGTAAACATTCAAATTCAAGAAATACAGAGAACCCTGGCAAGATACTGCACAAGAGTATCATCCCCAAGACACATAGTCATCAGATTTCCCGAGATCAAAATGAAAGAAAAAATGTTAAAGACAGCTAGGGAGAAAGGGCAGGTCACCTACAAAGGGAATCACATCAGGCTAACAACGGATGTGCCAGAAGAGATTGGGGGTCTATATTCAACATTCTTAAAGAAAAAGTCAGTGATTGCAATCCTAATTTCAGACAAAACAGGCTTTAAATCAACAAAGACTGAAAAAGAAAAAGAAGGACATTAAACAATGTTAAAAGTCTCAATACAATGAGACCCAGCTATCCTAAATATATATGCATCCAACACAGAAGCACCCACATTCTTAAAACCAGTTCTTAGAGATCTTCAGAGAGACTTATACTCCCACACAATAATATTTGAAGACTACAACACTCCACTGAGAGTATTAGAGTGATTATTGAGGCAGAAAATTAACAAAAATATTCAGGATCTGGACTTAACACTAGACCAAATGGACCTAATAGACATCTACAGAACTCTTCACCCAAAACGAACAAAATATACAGTCTTCTCATTGTGACATGGCACATACTCCAAAATCAACCCACACTTAGACATAAAATAGTCCTCAGCAAATACAAAAGCAATAAAATCATACCAGCTATGCCCTTGGAACACGGTACAATAAAAACAAAATTCAAGACTAAGAAAATCACTCAAATAATACAATTACATGGAAATTGAACAGCCTGCTTCTGAATGACTTTTAGGTAAATCATAAAATTAAGGCAGTAGTCAAGAAATTCTTCAAAACTAATGCAGACAAAGATAATACAGCAGAATATCTGGGATACAGCTAGGGGAGTGTAAAGAGGAAAATTTATAGCACTAAATAACGACATCAAGAAATTAGAAGGACCTCAAATTAACAACCTAACATCAAAACTAAAAGAAGTAGAAAAAAGCTGGGCGCGGTGGCTCAAGCCTGTAATCCCAGCACTTTGGGAGGCCGAGATGGGCGGATCACAAGGTCAGGAGATCGAGACCATCCTGGCTAACACGGTGAAACCCCGTCTCTACTAAAAAAAAAAAAATACAAAAAACTAGCCTGGCAAGGTGGCGGACGCCTGTAGTCCCAGCTACTCCGGAGGCTGAGGCAGGAGAATGGCGTGAACCCGGGAGGCGGAGCTTGCAGTGAGCTGAGATCCGGCCACTGCACTCCAGCCTGGGCGACAGAGCGAGACTCCGTCTCAAAAAAAAAAAAAAAAAAAGGTAGAAAAACAAGAGTAAACCAAACCCAACACTAGCAGAAGACAAGAAATAACCAAAATCAGAGTTGAACTGAAGAAGACTGAGACTTGGAAAAACATTTAAAAGATCAACAAATCTAGAAATTTGGTTTTTGAAAAAAATAGGAAGAACCTAGCTAAACTAATGAAAAAAAAGAGAGAAGATCCAGATAAACACAATTAGAATCAACAAAGGGGATGATATCACTGACCTCACAGAAATACAAATAACCATCAGCAAATACCATATTCATTTCTATGCACACAAACTAGAATATCTAGTAGAAATGGATAAATTCCTGGATACCTACATCCTCCCAACTGAATCATGGAGAAATTGGATCCCTGAACATACCAATAACAAGTTCCAAAAATTAATCAATAAATAGCCTATCCACCAAAAAAGTATAGGACCAGATGGATTCAGAGTTAAATTCTACCAGAGTTACAAAGAAAAGCTGGTATCATTCCTACTGAAACTATTCCAAAAAATTGAGAATGAAGTTCTCCTTCCCAACTCATTCTATGAGGCCAGCATAATCTTGATATCGAAACTTGACACAGACAGAGTAACAACTTCAGACCAGTATCCTTGATGAACATAGATGCAAAAGTCTTCAACAAGATGCTAGCAAACTGAATCCAGCAGCATATCAAAAAGCGAATCCACTGTGACCAAGTAAGCTTTATCCTAGAGATGCAGTGTTGGTTCAGCACACATAAATCAATAATATGATTCATCACACAAGCAAAATTAAAGGCAAAAACCACATGATTATCTCAATAGATGCAGAAAATACTTTTGATAAAATTAAACATCCTTTCATGTTAAGAACTCTCCATAAACTAGATATTGAATGAGCATACCTCAGAATAATAAGGGGAATGTATGACAGACCCACTGCCAATATCATACTGAATGGGCAAAAGCTAGAAGCAGTCCTCTTGAAAACCCACACAAATGCAAGGATGCCCTCTCTCGCCACTCCTACTCAGCATAGTATTAGAAGTCCTGACCAGTGCAATAGAGAAAGAGAAATAAATAAAGAACATCCAAATAGGAAGAGGGGAGGTCAAATTATCTGTTTTTGCAGGCAACATGATTTTATAGCTTGAAACACCCATAGTCTTGGCCCAAAAGCTCCTAGATCTGGTAAAGAACTTCAGCAAAGTTTCAGGATACAAAATTGACGTACAATCAATAGTATTCCTGTACACCAGCGACAGCCAAGTCGAGAGCCAAATCAGGAATGCAATCCCATTCACAATTGCCACAAAAAGAAGAAAATGCTAAAGGAACAAGGGAAGTGAAAGATCTCTACAATGATAATAAGAAAACATTGCTCAAAGAAATGAAAGATGACACAAATGAAAAAAAAAACACACACATTTTGTGCTCATAAATAGCAAGAACACATAGTGTTAAAATGGCCATAGTGACCAAAGCAATTTACAGATTCAATGCTATTTCTATCAAAATATCAGTGACATTCATTACAGAAGTAGAAAAAAAGTATTTTAAAATTCACGTGGACACAAAAAAGAGTTTGAATAGCCAAGGCAATCCTAAGCAAGAAGAACAAAGCTGGAGGTATCATGCTACCCAACTTCAAACTATACTGCAGGGATACAGTAACCAAAACAGCATGGTACTGGTACAAAAACAGACACATAGATCTGTGGAACAGAAAGGAAAGCACAGACATAATGCCACACCCCTACAACCATCTGATCTCAGAGAAAGCACACCAAGACAAGCAATGGTGAAAGAACTCCCTATTCAGTAAATGGTACTAAGATAACTTGCATATGCAGAAGGTTGAAACTGGATGCCTTCCTTACACAAAAAGGAAAAATTTTTGCAAACCATGCATCTGACAAAGTTATAATATCCAGCGTCTATAAGGAATTTAAACAAATTTACAAGAGGAAGGCAAACAACCTCATTAAAAAGTAGCCAAAGAGCATAAACAGACACTTTTCAAAAGAGGTATACATGCGGCCAACAAGCATATGAAAAAAAGTTCAACATCACTAATTATTAGATAAATGCAAATCAAAACCATAATGAGACATCATCTCACACCATCTAAAATGGCTACCAAAAAGTCAAAAAAATAACAGATGCTGACGAGATTGTATAGAAAGGGGAATGATTATACACTGTTGATGGGAGTGTAAATTAGGTCAGCCATTGTGGATAGAAGTATAGTGATTCCTCAAAGAGCTAAAAATAGAACTACCATTCAACCAAGCTATCCAGGGTATATACCCAAAGGAATATAATTTTACCATAAATCAAATACTGGATGTATACCCAAAGGAATATAAATCATTCTACCATAAATTCTCATGCATGCATATGTTCATTGTAGCACTATTCACTATAGAAAGACACGAAAACCACCTAAATTCCCATTGATGGATAAAGGAAATGTAGTACATATACAACATGGAATACTATGTAGCCATAAAAAATAAAGAGATCAGGTTCTTTTCAGGAACATGGATGGAGCTGGAGGCTTTTATCCTAAGCAAGCTAATTCAGGAACAGAAAACCAAACACTGCATATTCTCAGTTATAAATTTGAGCTAAATGATGAAAACACGTGGATGTAAAGAGAGGAACAACGGACACGGGGGTTTACTTGAGGGTGGATGGCGGGAGGAGAGAAGATAAGAAAAAATAACTACTGGGGCCAGGCATCAATGACTCACTCCCTTAATCCCAGCACTTTGGGAGACCAAGGTGGGCAGATCGCTGGAAATTAGAAGTTGGAGACCAGCCTAGACAACATGGCGAAACCCTATCTCCAGAAATTACAGTAATTAGCTGGGTGGGGTGGTACATGCCTGTAGCCTCAGCTACTAAGGAGGCTGAGGTGGGAGGATCACTTGAACTGAGGAAGTGGAGGTTGTAGTGAGCCAAGATTATGCCACTGCTCTCCAGCCTGGATGACAGAGTGAGAACCTGTCTCAAAAAAATAAATTAAAAAATAAAATAAAATAAAATAAAAAAGCTATTGGGTACTAAGTTTAGTACCAGAGTGACAGAATAATCTGTATGTCAAATCCCCGTGACATGAATTTACCTGTATAACAAACCTGCATATGTACCTCTGAATGGAAAATAAGTTAAAAAAAAGAAATGCATGTAGTTCACTAATCAATTAAAATATGAAATATTAATTATTTAAAGTATTTGATTTGTCATACATCACAAGATCTAAGTTGAGTTATGTATATCCCATGATAAAAATGACCTTTTCTACACCCTATCAGTGTTATAACAGCTAAATATTACTTTATATTGATTGCCAAATCATCACCTAAATAAGAACTGTTTCTATAAGGCAAAAGCATTCAATCCAACACATTTTCTGTGACTGAAATCTATTACAATCATATTCAGTAATTATCTGAAAAATGAGAATATTTATATATATTACTGCAATAATAGATTAACTAAAAATTTAATTTTTAATGTGTTCTGTAAAGGAGTTATTGTGTATAACAGAAGAGCTTAGAAGTTAAAGTTTCTTGAATCTGTTTCTAGATAAAGAATTCTCATTACTTCAGCCTCTGTGAATGTTTCTATCCTTATCTATAAAGTGGGTATATTAAGACATACAATATAGGATTCTTGAGAGAATTTAAAGGGCATGAGAAAAACAATGTTAGCAGTTCATGATGCACATCACATGGTCAATAAATGCTACCCTCAGTAGAGCCTGAGTCTGGAGCCTAAAGGAGACAACTCTATTCATGAAGCAAGAAGCCCAGATTTTCAGATATTCTCAACTTCTCTCTCACTACTCAGATTAAAATTAATTTAGTTTCTATTAAACTTTAGGTCAGCATTTTCCTTTGTATCACAAATATCTTTTAAGACATATAAATTGTTCAAAGAAAACTAGGTTGAAATTAAATATATTAGCAACTTTATTTGGAATTAGAAATGTTTTGTTCATTGGATTGTCTTTTATTATTAAAACACTAGAGAAATAATATTAAAAAATAAATTCCCACATCTCATCAACCTAACAGCCTAATGAAATATCACAAACACTTATATCAAATGGACCTGACTCATTCCTAAGATTGGAGCACTAGTTAATGTCAGACAGCAGAGCTTAGTGTATGAGATTCCAGTTTCTGGAACACTGGATTGTGTGTCTTGAAACACAGCTTCACCACTTAAGGAACGATCCTTGCTGCGTTGCTTGAATTTGCTTCTTCTCAGTACTGGGCATAATCAAAATAACTCCCTAAAGTATTTTGAGGATTAGATTAGATAATTTACTCAAATCACACAATAAAGTTTCTGTAACAAAATAAAATCAGAATAAATTCATTAGTTTGGCATGTGCCATTCCCTAGGCTATCTTATTTGTGTTTAATTTCCCTTGAAGTCACTTGAACTGTGTGTGAACAGTGTTTTTTTTTAACCAAAGAAGAGATTTATTCCATATACAGATGAAAGGAATCCAGTTTTCTGTTGCACATCTTCCTTTAGAAAAGAAAGCGAGAGGCCACTTAATTAATAAGTATTATTCTGTATATACTGCCTGTAAAATACTAGCATCACTATAATGAGAGGATCTAAAGGAAATTTTGCTTAAGATCACTGACTTCAAGTTTCAAAGATAATACATATATAATAATTAAATAGCATATGAGTATTTGGTAAAAACAATAACAAGACATAATATATGCTAATAAAAACAATTATCTAATAATCAACGTTGTAAATAGATGTTTTATTTTCATGTAAAGTAAATTCATTATGGCTTGGAAATAATAAACAAGGTTTTATGGACAATTTGACTCTCAAATAGTCCACAAACAATCTATCTTTATTTATTCATATAACATGAATCATCTTTGATATGAATTGTCTACATTTATCAAAAGTTTGTTTACCATTAATTATTGAAGAGATGGGAAAGAACTTATATGTGAAATGTAAATGTAGTGATAATTTCATGAATAAACCTTACTCTGGGGCAAATCTTAGATAACATTGAACCCATTCAATCACAAGGTCCAGGGGATTAAATGAGTTTTAACCTTTCTACAGTTTTCTTTCCTTTTCCTAATAGAGATTTATTAAGTACTATACTCAGAATCTAAAATAGTTGCACAAAGCCTATCTTGTTTTAAGAAATTAAGCCACAATGACTCATTCTAAACTTAGCATATTTGAGTAATATAACCAGTTGCTCACACACTGGGAGCACAGCGTTTCTGGTGTGGTCCTATTATAAAATCCTGTTTGTGAAACCCCTTATAGATACACTACTTGCAGTGTGATGGATTACACCTCAAAGATACATTTATTAAAAACCTGCTAAGTGCCAGATAAAGCCTAGATAGACCCATTTCTTTTTTTGTCATATTTAAAAACCATTTTGCCTCCCTGTATCCTCACTTATTTTTTTTTCCTGTTTTTCTTTCCATACCACCCACTTTAGTGAGTTATATATGAATAATTATTCAAGCAAAAAGGTTTATAACCCTGGAGGGTGAAGAATAGTGTTCTTAACATATTATCAAATGTTGTTTCCAATGCAGAAGAAGGCTTTTAACCATCAACACAGAAAAGAAGCTTTTAGAATTTTTTTTTCTTAAACAGAATAAAATTTAAATTGTATTTCTTGAATAAATAAAATGAGTAAAAATGAGCAGATTTTAAAAGCTGTCCTGTTGAAAAAGTTCTGTGACCAACTAGAAATGTATTGAAGGTTATGAATTTTTTTATTTGTAAAGAATGTTGCATGAAATAATATTCTATCATTAGTTCTTTGAAATAATGTTTATTTTAAAAGTGTTAAATATTTTCCATAATGCATTTGTTAACACATATATACACGTACAAAAATATGCATTTGTACATTTTCATATATTTTATTTCAGATATGGCAATATTTAGTCATTATTTATTTATGAATTTGACATAATCTATGGACAACATTTGTTAGAAACTTTTCTAAATATGTAACACCATGGAAGTGATGCAGAAAAAAGTCCATATTCATTCGTATATAAATTATGGAGCTTCCAGTAACACCTAATATGTAGGAGGATAAGTATAATTCTGTGTAGAAAGGATTCATTCAGCATCTCTAGCACATATTGTAAACCAGACATTTTTCTTGTCTTGGATTTACAAATAAAAATGTAGTTTTGATCTTTCACGTCTCTGGTGGCATTTATATAATTAAAGCTTCCTGAGGGCAGAGGTGCTTGTCTGTTTTGTTCAATGATAGATCTTCCAAACCTAAGACAATGCTTAGCACATAGTATAACTTAATAAATATTTGCTGAATGAATTAATGAATATAATATGAGAAGACATATTGGTGATCTTTCACATTTAAAGTAATGCAAAACACTCTGTTTATTGTCACAAAATTCTGAAAGACAGAGGTATGGTCACCATTACACTCAAATACTGTGTTACCCTCTCTAGTACATTACACAATTCTGAAATTCATAGTTTTCTTTTGTGCAGGTATAGGAAAAGGTCTGGTTTTAATTATGAGTAGGCTTAAAGGAGTTAAAAATAAAGTATATAGATAAAGGGCTTGCAGTTTTGCAAATTTTATAAGTATAAAACAAATATTTTCTAAAATGTGTCAGAATTCAAAATAAAATGTTTTTGAAAAATGTAAAATCTTTAATATCTTTGAACACATCTTTGGTTAATATGTTTGATCTACTGACTCTAAGGCCAGATTGAGACAAAACATACGTATTCCTTTTATTATTTAAGTACAATTGATTTCTTACTTTTTGCTGATATTTATAAATGGAAATTAACACAAATAAATGAAGCATAAAATGGAAAGCAACGAACATAAACTGGAAATAAATACATGAGCAATTAGTTTACATAAATTGTCTGTCCTCAGTTTTCACTGGATCACCCACAGGATAAACACATAATATGACTATATATTAACTCTATTATTTCGTTATTTGTGAGTGGGTGCTGAAGTACATGGGGATTATGTAGAGAAAATATTGTAGGCGAAAAGGTCAACATGTGTCTCTCTTAGACTCAATAGCTGTAGTTGGTATTTTCTTCCACCCATTGTCCCAAGATTAATTCTTCCCTGACAGAGTTTTGGCCAGAGAATATTACATAAAAACACTAGCCTTCTTATTGCTCAAATCTATGTTATCCTGGTCCTGTACTCAACCTTAGCTGACACATTGACCCTGAGTTACATTGTTTCCCTTTCAGTTCAGGCTTGAACTCCTTTATATTCCTGGGCTGTTGCTCCAGATTATAGACAGTCCTCAATTTACTGTGGTTTGACATAAAATTTTTGACTTTACTATGGTGTGAAAGCAATATGCATTCAGTAGAAACTGTACTTCTACTGAATGTAGGAATATGTACATATAAATGTACATATATATGAATTATATGTCATTCTAAAAGTTTAATGATAGCTACTAGCCTAACAGAAAGATTATAATATATATATACACATATGTATCCAATCATATGTATATATACACATATATATTCTATGTGTGTACCCCGGCAATCGTTCTGTTTTTCACTTTCAGTATAGCATTCAATAAATTATATTCAACACTTTTTATTATAAATTATACTTTGTGTTCAATGATTTTGCCTAAATGTAGGCTAATATAAATGTTCTGAGCATGTAAGTTGTTTAGGCTGAGTTATTATGTTCCATAGGTTAGATGTATATAATGCAGTTTTTACTTATGATATTTTCAATTTACAGTGGGTTTACCAGTCAAACCTCACTGTATGTTGAGAAGCATCTATAGATCCAAACACTCCAGCAAATCAAGCATGTCTCTGAATTTCAGACTATGGGACAAGAGTATTGAAATCCCAGCAAGGTTGTGTTTCTCCCTTCCCTTAGGTTACTGATTGCTATTTCTTATATTCCCAGCAACTGACTATTGTGTTTGGAGTGAATTCTCAGAAATATCACTACTGACATAACTCTATAAAGAATTCATAATTTCTACTTACATGTTTTACCCACATCAATAACAGAATCTCAGGAAAACCAAAGTGGAGTTTACAATGTTCATTTTGATGCTATGCATTAGACTTCTTCACTTCAAGCTACAAAAACCAGCACAGAACCCGGAAAAATTTTACTTCCTGGCCTTTCTGTTTCTCTACCCTGATGCTTGTTGTTGAGTTTTACCCATGCCTTGACCATCAGCAAATTCAAGATAAGAAAAGGAATAAAGTTTATCTGAACACAAGACGCCAAATACTTTAATAGAGAATGCATATTTCAGCATAGTAAGAAATAAGATACAATAAAACAGAGATAAAACATTAAACACAATTTTAAGTAGCCAAAACATGTCCTATGAGTTATTTATTTAGTATTAATTTATTATTGTTATAATTATTACTATTATTTTGAGATGGAGTCTTGCTCTGGCGCCCAGGCTGGAGTGCAGTTGTGTAATCTCGGCTCACTGCAACCTCCATGTCCCGAGTTCAGGCGATTCTCCTGCCTCAAGCCTCCCGAGTAGCTGGGATTACAGGCACGTGCCACCATGGCCGGCTAATTTTTTTGTATTTTTAGTAGAGACGGGGTTTCACCATGTTAGCCAGAATGCTCTTCATCTCCTGACCTCGTGATCCGCCCGCCTCGGCCTCCCAAAGTGCTGGGATTACAGGCGTGAACCACCGCGCCCGGTCACGAGTTGATAATTTAAAATGTTTTGTTTTTAAGTAAAAATCTAACATAGCATATTTTTCCATATCAAATGGAGTTTTTAAAAATAAATGAGCAGATATTTTGTGATTAGCAGATTCGTTGAAAGAGGAAGTGGCTGAAGGCAATAGAAAAAAGAGGAAAATAAACTCATTCCAGATATTGAGCAATAACGGTTTAAGTTAGAATGGTTTCTCTCTATTCCACTAGGAATATGTACATATAAATTGTCCATATATATGAATTATATATCATTCCAAAAGTTTAATGATAGCTAGTAGCCTAACAGAGATTTTTATATATATGTATATACATATGTATACAATCATATGTATATATACATATATATTCTGTGTGTGTGTGTCTGTGTGTGCGTGTGTGTATGTATATATAATTAGAAAATATTGAACCACACCTTCTGGGAGAAATACAGGGTTAATTTTCCTGTGAGCTGCTGTTGATATTTTCATTTACTGATCAACAAACAACCTTGTTTTATGTGTGTTTCTTTTAAAATAGACTTTATTTCATGTCCATTTTTTACAACTATTCAATTATATGCAGTGTTCCTGTATAATGGTAAATCATTAGCCTTTTTTTCTAACATTTCGCTGACTCTGGGTCACATGACCTACAACTTCTTTGGCATTCAGCCTTACAACAATGCTGTCCACTGAGCTTACTTATTGGTCGTTATCTTCTGAACTCACAAATTTAACCTCTTTCTTTCTTTCTTTCAGATAGCCTCCTCACTCACTACAGATGTTACTTTAAGACATTCTGGAGCAGCGTCATGTGCAGGTCAGTGAGTTTCCTGTTTCTTTTTTTGGGTGTATCACTGGTGTTGATTCATCAACGTTGAATTCATGGCCAACAGCACCATAAAGTAGCGCCTGAATGGAACTAATCTAACACATGCATTTTCTCCATAAGACACATCACAGTCTTGTGCTTCCTATCCTGGGCAGCACTTCACCCTTATGCTTGGGAGTAATTTTAAACATCAAAATCAGTAACAAAAAGCACAAGACTGGAAAAACATGACATTAAATAGACAGTAAAAAAGACACTTGTTTATCCCATAAGCTGAGACAAGAAAGCACAGTGTTACCTTGTGTGAACTCAGTTGAGAAAGTGTACTTTGAGCACTCACATTTTTGCCACTCTGCACATGTCCTCAGATGACTTTTAGTCATTAGCAAATATGGAATCCACAAATAGTGAAGCTTGGCCATGCATAAAATAAATATGGGCTGAGACATGTAACTTGGTAAGATTGCCGAGTTCCTATTATGCCAGAACACCCGCTTAGGGGTTAAGTTTCTACAATTTTTAGAGAAATGTTTTCATTGTCAATATCAAGGCATCATCAGAATTGTCTTCAGTTATTTGTTATTTTGTATTTTGTCATTCTTGCTGTTGATTTGTGAACGTCAGTTAAATTAATTGTACCTGTGGAGACCCAATTTGTTGTGAATGATATGGCAAACCACTTTATTACAGTGATGTGTTAGTATATAAAGAATGTTTTTACTGTAATTTGCCAGTTATTGGGCTTTAAGACATTTATGTATTATGATTTAAAAATGAATAATCCCATTTTTGTATGTAGTAACAATTTATTAGTTATGTGCTTTCTGGAAGTATGCTATTTTAAGAACTAGCAAGTTACTTATCAATGCAATTATATAAAATTGATGGGATGTAGAGTAGAACACTATTTCAAAGTGTACAATTAAATTCATGCAGTCAACTGTTTATATGTTACAAGCAATTTGCATATTGCATGTTACTTTGTTTCTTTCTAATTTATGACAGTCCCTAATTTGCTTCAGCATAATTTGAGAAAAAAGGAATAAATGCATAGTACAGCATGCAAACTGTCTTATAGCTAATGGGATTACCACTAGATTCTTGATATGAATTTAGTCAATAAATTATCATTACCTTAAATTTTAAACTAGTCAGTATTCTCAAAAACATTGATCTGTCTTTATTGTCAGCATGAGCATATGTGCTCAGTAACATATTAAAAATCAGAGAAAGTCATTTTATATACAAATGTAGAAAAATAGAAAAACAAAACGGAGAAGTGTATGTGAGAAAGAACAAAAAAACTCGAAAGAATGATTGCCTTTCATTATATATTGAGCATATGCTTACAGAGTAAACAGTATGGACTGTGCACCATTCTAAATACTTTAGAAATATTATACACTTAATATTCATAGTGACCATATGCAATGGCCAATATTATGGCCATTTTACAGATCAGTATATTGAGTACTGAAATTGTAGCTAACTGTACTAACATCACAAACTAGTAAGTGAGTAGAGACAGGTTTCATACTCTGGGCAATGTTCCTGCGGGATCTGTTATTAAACTTTATGTTAGGCTTCCAGTTACCATTGGCTCTTCAGGTTTTGATTTATTCTTCATTATTCTCCTACGCACTTTTGCATAGGAGGTTTCTCCAGTTTTCAAAAAATATCTATCCAGTTTCTAAGAACTTTTTTTAAAGAAAAGCAAAGCACACACTTTTACTTTCCTACAAAGGAGATGCAGTCCATCTTTCTTGCCAGGAAGAGGAAAAGTCCAGAGCTCACTGGCCATGCATTAGAAGGTGTGGGGGCACGTAATACCATTTAATCATATTAGTGATTTCTTGAGTTTTTTTTTTTTTTTTTTTTTTGAGATGGAGTTTCATACTTGTTGCCCAGGCTGGAGTGCAATGGCGTGAACTCGGCTCACTGCAACCTCCGCCTCTCATGTTCAAGCAATTCTCCTGTCTCAGCCTCCTGAGTAGCTGGGATCACAGGCACCTGTCAGTACACCCGGATAATTTTTCTATTTTTAGTAGAGATGGGATTTCACCATGTTGGCCAGGCTGGTCTTGAACTCCTGACCTCATGTGATCTGCTGGCCTCAGCCTCCCAAAGTGTTGATATTATAGGCATGAGCCACCATGCCAGGCCATATTATTGATTTCTCATCATAGGCACCTCCAAAAGTAAACAGCATGACTCATTTAGAAATATTTATTTTGATTCCATGTGTTTATTATAAACTCCCATGACACAAGCTTATCTATGTTAACAAGCCTGCACATGTACCTTTGAACTTAAAATAAATATTTTTAAAAGAATAAAAGCACAACTGTTTTGCACCCATGTATAAGGAAGACACTTTTCATGACTGTTTCCTAAGTAAAAAAGAAAATCACTGAAAAAATCTTCCATATTTGATTAAGTTGATTATAGCCTGAGTCTAAAATATTTGTTCTTCAAAATCTTGAAATCATTGGCATAATCTTTATCCTATTATTTCAAGGGGAGTTAATTTTAGAATACTTTTTAGGAGAAGGTAGAAAACAGTATGAATCTGAAAAGTAGTAATTAGAAGTTTACATGATTTTCTTCCGAAGAACATATGGGCCATTTTTGTAGAGTAAAAAATCTTTTGTTGTATTTCTTGTTACAATTATATTAGTGTTGGAAAATAGAGTTAACAGTATAGGAAAACAATTGAATTAGCTGCATTGTAATACCCTAAGGAAAGGGCCAATTGTAGTTTGTGAAAAAACAAAATGTTTTTTTCACATACTGTTTAATAAGCAGCCAGTATGTACGCTTACTAAAAATAGTGTTTCTGAGTGCTGAAGTCAAATACGTGTTAAAGGAATTTAAAATCTACTACCTTTTCTTTCTCCATAATGAACGTAAGTAGAAAATGCATTCTATGATACATACAATTGTCAGCATATTTGTGCATTAATTCAGTATATCTAATGCTAAAAATTACTTTTATCTAAATGGTTCATGGACACACACCAAAAGGCTCTTCCCACCTGAAAGCAGCTCTGAATACCAATTACAAATCAACTTTGTCACTGCCATTCATAATCCAAATTGCTTGTCCAAAGACACAAGGATAAATAACCACTGAGTTCGTTTTCTTCCCCTATCTCTTTAATTTCCATCTTAGAATACAGATTTACTATAGAATGGAATCGGCAACTTCAAAACTAACTTAAGGTGAATCTCACAACCCTGGTAAAATAATAACCTCATGTTCACTATTTTCATTATTTTTCCTTTTATCTCCTGAATTAAACAAAAATTGTTTAAATTTATTTACTCAAACTTCTATTTAGCTATTTCAAACACTCAAAAATCCTACATTTCTGTTCACTTTTCTCCACGTCAACTCCTGTCATCACTTGGTGTGCAGAAATGTTCATACAGCAGGTTATTCGGCAACATATATTCTTACTCCCTGACCACCTCATGAAATGATCAAAGAAATGATTTGCCTTCAATAACCAAAACCTATTTGATGTAGTTTAAGAGAAAAATGAACTATAGAAATGACGAAAATGATTTTCTTATGGTGATCACTCATATCGCCTTCACAATGTGATAGACATTGGGGTCTATTGAATAATTTAATTGGAGAATCTTTAGAAAAAGTTTTTGAGCAATTAAAGCATTAACCTTTTATTCATTTTTTCTATTCAATTTGTAATTTCCTTTTTTGAGACCTATTTTTCTTTGTACATGTGTGTTATTTGCTCTGACCTATTAATCATCCCCTCTTAGAATGATGTGCAAGCATTGGAGGTTTTTATTATTTTTTTCCGCTATTGCAGTTCAAATTGCCTTAGTTATGGCTTTTGGCATATGTTCCCTTTTCCCAGTGATTTTTAATTTGCTCCATGTTGGAATCAACTGGTAAGATGCTTCAAAATCCCAGTGTCTAGGCTCTACTTGATACCCTTAAACCAGAATCTCCATTGACTGGAATGGAAAGGCAAGGTTCAATAAAAATAAACATCATTTTGTTGTTGTTGTGATTGTATTTTTTGGTTGTTGGTTTTAAACTACCCTGAGTCCTCCACTATGCAGAAAAATTTTAAAATCCATTCTCTATGTCATCACAGTCCTATAAGCAATTCAAGGCAAATAGTCTCTCTGTCAAAAAACAAGTACCATTCAAGAAAGCAGGCTATCACTGCTCCACTGTGCCTGGAGGAAACCTTTCTATTTCCCAGTCTCATCTTCAGAGTCCAGAAGGAATAAGAACACCCTTCCCGTGCTTCTGCTGTTGTTGGTTGTTTTGTGTTAGTATTTTTGAGATATAGGAGATTGGGCATCTTAATACAGGGCCAGTATACTCATTTGGTTAAGCACACTGATCTCTTCTGGCCAGTATCTTACAAAATCATGTCCATGTAGCCATTTTCCCAGAGTCTGTTTCCATTTTGATGTTTAATATCTGAAGTTAATTTTGAACATTTTAAAAATATGAAATAAAATATTTTCTTCAAAAATATACTGCCCAGAAATTCAGAGTAAAACTATAAATAATGTACTTGATAAAAATAGATGTTTTAAAAATAATTAAGCTCGATTTGATAATCTCTAGGCTAATTATATTCTTTAGAGTGGAAGATTACGTGGCTTCCTATAGCATATAAAGTTTTTTCCAGAAAATGTTAATTCTTGGATCTGTGATTTTTTTTTATTAAGGTTTATGAAAATTAGTTTGTACAATTAATGAATGTAAAGTATCTTGGGTATTTTCTGGTTAACTGATATTTTATCATTTTTTAATTTTTGAAACTTTAATTGACAAGTAATAATTGTATATATTTATGGAGTAAAAGGAGATGTTTTGATATAGATACGCATTGTGGAGTGAATAAGTGAAGCTAACATATCTATCACTTCACCATTATGTAATGACCTTCTTTGTCTCTTTTGATCTTTGTTGGTTTAAAGTCTGTTTTATCAGAGACTAGGATTGCAACCCCTGCCTTTTTTTGTTTTCCATTTGCTTCATAGATCTTCCTCCATCCCTTTATTTTGAGCCTATGTGTGTCTCTGCACATGAGATGGGTCTCCTGGATACAGCAAACTGATGGGTCTTGACTCTATCCAATTTGCCAGTCTGTATCTTTTAATTGGAGCATTTAGCCCATTTACATTTAAGGTTAATATTGTTATGTGTGAACTTGATCCTGTCATTATGATGTTAGCTGGTTATTTTGCTCGTTAGTTGATGCAGTTTCTTCCTAGCATTGATGGTCTTTACATTTTGGCATGTTTTTGCAATGGCTGGTACCAGTTGTTCCTTTCCATGTTTAATGCTTCCTTCAGGAATTCTTGTAGGGCAGGCCTGGTGGTGACAAAGTCTCTCAGCATTTGCTGGTCTGTAAAAGATTTTACTTCTCCTTCACTTATGAAACTTAGTTTGGCTAGATATGAAATTCTGGGTTGAAAATTATTTTCTTTAAGAATGTTGAATATTGGCCCCCACTCTCTTCTGGCTTGTAGAGTTTCTGCCGAGAGGTCTGCTGTTAGCCTGATGGGCTTCCCTTTGTCAGTAACCCAACCTTTCTTTCTGGCTGCCCTTAACATTTTTTCCTTCATTTCAACTTTGGTGAATCTGACAATTATGTGTCTTGGAGTTGTTCTTCTCAAGGAGCATCTTTGTGGCATTCTCTGTGTTTCCTGAATTTGAATGTTGGCCTGCCTTGCTAGGTTGGGGAAGTTCTCCTGGATGATATCCTGCAGTGTTTTCCAACTTGGTTCCATTCTCCCCGTCACTTTCAGGTACAGCAATCAGATGTAGATTTGATCTTTTCACATAGTCCCATATTTCTTGGAGGCTTTGTTCATTTCTTTTTACTCTTTTTTCTCTGAACTTCTCACTTCATTTCATTCATTTGAACTTCAGTCACTGATACCCTTTCTTCCAGTTGATCGAGTCAGTTGCTGAAGCTTGTGCATTTGTCACGTAGTTCTCACGTCACACATGTCATGGTTTCATCTCTATCAGGTCGTTTAAGGACTTCTCTGCATTGGTTATTCTAGTTAGCCATTCGTCAAATCTTTTTTCAACGTTTTTAGTTTCTTTGCTCTGGGTTCGTAATTCCTCCTTTAGCTTGAAGAAGTTTGATTATCTGAAGTCTTCTCCTAACTTGTCAAAGTCATTCTCCATCCAGCTTTGTTCCGTTGCTGGTGAGGAGATGCATACCTTTGGAGTGGGAAAGGCGCTCTGATTTTTAGAATTTCCAGCTTTTCTGTATTGCTTTTACCCCATCTTTGTGGTTTTATCTACCTTTGGTCTTTGATGATGGTGACGTTCAGACGGGATTTTGGTGTGGATGTCCTTTCTGTTTGTTATTTTTCCTTCTAACAGTCAGGACCCTCAGCTGCAGGTCTGTTGTAGTTTCCTCGAAGTCCACTCCTGACCCTGTTTGCCTGGGTATCAGCAGCAGAGGCTGCAGAAGAGTGAATATTGCTGAACAGCAAATGTTGCTGTCTGATCGTTCCTCTGGAAGCTTTGTCTCAGAGATGTACTGGGCCATGTGAGGTGTGGGGTGTCAGTCTGTCCCTAGTGGGGGATATCTCCCAGTTAGGCTACTCGGGGGTCAGGGACCCACTTAAGCAGACAGTCTGTCCCTTCTCAGATCTCTAACTCCATGCTGGGAAAACCACTACTCTCTTCAAAGCTGTCAGACAGGGACATTTACATCTGCATAGGTTTCTCCTGCCTTTTGTTTGGTTATGCCCTCTTCCCAGAGATGGTGTCTACAGAGTCAGGCAGCCTTCCTTGAGCTGTGGTGGGCTCCACCCAGTTCGAGCTTCCCAGCCACTTTGTTTACCTACTTAAGCCTCAGCAATGGGGGCACCCCTCCCCCAGCCTTGCTGTCACCTTGCAGTTAGATCTCAGACTGCTACGCTAGCAATGAGGGAGGCTCCATGGCCATGGGACCCTCTGAGCCAGGTGCGAGATATAATCTCCTGCTGTGCCATTTGCTAAGACCCTTGGTAAAGAGCAGTATTAGGGTGAGAGTGACCCGATTTTCCAAGTGTTGTGTGTCACAGTTTCCCTTGGCTAGGAAAGGGAATTCCCTGACCCCTTGTGCTTCCCAGGTGAATCAATGCCTCGCCCTGCTTTGGCTATCACTTGTTGGGCTGCACCCACTGTCCTGTACCCACTGTCCGACATGCCCCAGTGAGACGAACCCGGTACCTCAGTTGGAAATGCAGAAATCCCTCGTCTTCTGTGTTGCTCACGCTGGGAGCTGGAGGCTGGAGCTGTTTCTATTCGGCCATCTTGGCATGGATCGCTCTATCACTTGATATACTTATTTTTTTGCAGTGATAACATTTAAATTTTTTTAACAAATTTGAAATATAAATTACATTATTATTAACTATAGTCACTATGATATCAATAGATCTTCTAATTCATCTTGTTTAATTTAAACTCTGTACCCTTTAACCAATATCTCCTTTTCTCCTCACCCTCTCCTCCACAGTCTCTGACAACCACTATTCTACTCTCTACTTCCATGAGTTTGAATTTTTTAGATTACACATATAAGTGAGATCATGAAGTGTTTGTGCTTCTTTGACTGGAATATTTTACTAAGGACAGTGTTCCCCGTGTTCATTCATGTTGTCATAAATGTCAGAATTTTCTTCTTTTTAAAGGCTGTATACCATTCTATTGTGTATATATACCATATTTTCTTCATCTTTTTATTTGTTGATGGACACCTAGGTTGATTCCACATTTTAGCTATTATGAATAATGCTGCAGTGAACATTGAAATACATATATGTCTTTGACATACTGATTCAAATCCTTTGGATAAATACAGAGAAGTGGGATTGCTGGAGCCTATGCTAAGTCTATTTTTAGTTTTTTATGGAACATGAATATTTTCTAATTTGCGTTTCCACCAACAAAGTACAAGAGTTTCTTTTTGTTGATATTCTCAAGAACGCTTGTTATCTTTTGTCTTTTTGGTAATAGCCATCCTAACAGGCATGAGGTAATACCACATTGTAGCTTTAATTTGCATTTATCTGATGATTTGTAAGTATACATGTTAATGATGCCTTATGACTTTATCTCAATGGAAAATTCTGAAGTTCAAAAGGCTTCATAAAGCATCAATATGTGTCTAATACATTAATACTTTGATGGGTAAGAATAGCTAACTCACTGAAGCAAAGAAATGTAACTAGTTAAGCTTAATGTGTAGGAAAAAAAGAGGAGTACTTACCAGAGTGAAAAGAAATGATCAGATTTGAACTTGTGTCTAATTCATGTTGGACAACTCTTAGTGATTACTGTTTAATCACCAGACATTAAACAGTAATGTGGGAATTAGAAAAATTTATTTTAGTTGATAAATTTTCTACTTGAAATGTATACTTTTAATTACATTCTAAATAAATGGAATCTATTGTTAAAACTCAATTCTATAATATTGATTGGGTTGCAATTGCAAATGTTTGTTTCACGACAAAAATCTGTTGAATAAGCTTCCTTTCCTTTTAAAGCTTTTTGAGTGGCTTATCAAAACTAAATTGACAATAATTTAATTAGTAACTAGTGAATATAGTTGTTATCTAATTTATTAAAATACTAAACCTAAAAATTAGGTAAACTCCTTCTACTTCAGCTGATAGAATTTTCAAATCTTTCAGTTAAGGTAGAAATAGTTGAAAACCCTTGAATCTATGATTTTGGAACAGGACTCCCAGTCTTATCATTGGATGATATATTACTTGGAGAAAATATTGTTTTTATTGAATACTTTCCTTAAGATAATTTATGTATTTCAGAGCTACTCTGCAGTAGTGAATTGTTTGAACTTTAAGAGATCATTGATTTTTATTTTATATTATGTTACTCCTTAGACCTAATTGATGTAAGCAATGAATAGTTTCTGTTTGTAAATCAAAGAGATTATTTTCACAATTTTTACTCAAATTGGCATTATTCAGTTTTTATATCTAAATGTATATTGTTTGTAGCAGCAGTCCCCAACCTGTTTGGTACCAGAGACCAGTGTCATGGAAGAAAATTTTTTTATGGACCAGAGGTGGAGGAATGGTTTTGGGATGATTAAAGTACATTCCATTTATTGTGCAACTTATTTCTATTATTATTACATTGTAATACACAATGAAATGAATATACAACTCACCATAATGGAGAATCAATAAGAGCTCTGAGGTTGTTTTCCTGCAATTAGACGGTCCTATCTGGGGTGATGGGAGACACTGACATGGCATGTCCAGTTCACAACAGGGTTCACGCTTCTATGAGAATCTAATTCTGCTGCTGATTTGACAGGAGATAGAGCTCAGGTGGTAATGCAAGTGATGAGGATTGACTGTAAACCAGATCAAGCTTTGTTGGCTTCATAGGTCCGTGGCCCAAGGGTTGGGGACCCCTGGTTTATGGAATAATGACTATCTATACTGGTATTGCTTAGAAAATAAAATACTTTTCATACCTTTGGTAAGCTAATAGCCAATCAACTAACATACTAACAAAACAGCATATATATTTTGGGATCAGCATTATGGGCTTACTACACATTATTTAAACTTTATAATTTTACCAAAGAATATTAGGTGAGTATCATAATATACAAATTACTATTGTAGGTAATAGTTAAATTATTTTATTGCAGTTCAGTATGTATGCCATGCAGCTGGAAGAGTAAAAATTTTCATTTTTATCTGTTTGGCTGCTGAACATAGCTCAAGGACCAATAGATGCTAAATTGTAGCAGTTCTTATCTTCAATTTAGTAATATATCAATATTTACATTAATACATGCAAAAGAAAATATGCAAATGCCAGAATATACACAGATGATAACTTAGGGTAATGTGCCATTTATAGAATAATTTAGTCTTTAGTGATTTTTGACATATTCATATACTTTAAATAAAATAAAATACATTTATATGATTGTTACACATGTGGGGAGTTATCAGCAGAGAATATCAATGTGATTAGATTTGCCCCTTAGATGTATTATCTCAGTGGGAGTGTAAGAGAAGGCCTGGAAGCTTAGAAAACTGGAGAAAAGACCATCTATTACATGACTGTTTTATGTTTCTGGCAAGACAGTAGCAAGACACAATAAGACATGAACAATTGGCTTAGGAAGAAATAGAGAAATTTGCAATTATATTTATATGTTTAACCACTATAGTCAACAATATTTGAGTTTTCAAGTAAAAGAGAGTAAATATGAATTGCTTAAGTTACTCTGTTGACTGGGAGGGGATTCAGCATTGGATGTAATGAATTCATGTGTGTGCCTATTATATACAGTGTTAAGTATATACCATGATTTCCCAGTTGTTTCAGTATTTTGATATTTGTATTCCAATAGAATAATTAAAAATATGTTATTTCTCTTGCTCAAGTGGAAGGGTCATTTTATTATACACAGATTAATGATTGAATTCTGATGAAAGGCAAATGAAAGATAAAATCTGCATGTACCATGAAATAATTACTTTGACTGCCAAATTTTATGACCTTAAGTGGAAATACTCTTATAAAAAATCTCCTGAAGTTTTTCTAATAAGTTTTTTTCCAGACTTTGTATCATGCCAACCTAGTTCAACAAGATATTTTCAACTTCCTCCTAAGCCTGGTTATTATCTGCTAATCTTTTCCTAAATTAGATATCCGAACCAATTCACTTACTTGTCTCTTATCATATTGTTTGAAAACCAGTTCACACAAATCATTACCTAATACACTTGGGAAAGGCCCTCATTATAAAACTTTCTCTTAGAGATTTACCTTATACAGTAGCATGTTGGGTTGATGAGTGATTTTTTTTTCCGTTTTTGTAAATTATAAAAGTCTTAAGTTGATACATTAATACATGTTTAAATGTGCATAAACTGGAACCAATACTTAACAAAAATATAGAAATGTACTCAAAACTAGAAAGTTCCTTATCCCTCCAATTAGTTAGTATTACTGCTCCCTCTCAGCATAAGGTTAGCCACCATTCTGGCTTTTATAATCTTTGATTAATTTTACTTGTTTTGAAATCCATATAAATAAAATCATATGATTTTCCTTCTTTTGTATCTGATTCTTTTGATTAGTATTAAGAATAGGAGATTTGGCCGGGCGCGGTGGCTCAAGCCTGTAATCCCAGCACTTTGGGAGGCCGAGACGGGCGGATCACGAGGTCAGGAGATCGAGACCATCCTGGCTAACACGGTGAAACCCCATCTCTACTAAAAAATACAAAAAACTAGCCGGGCAAGGTGGCAGGCGCCTGTAGTCCCAGCTACTCGGGAGGCTGAGGCAGAAGAATGGCGTGAACCCGGGAGGTGGAACTTGCAGTGAGCTGAGATCCAGCCACTTCACTCCAGCCCGGGCGACAGAGCGAGACTCCGTCTCAAAAAAAAAAAAAAAACAAAAAAAAAGAATAGGAGATTCATCTGCATTGTGGCAATGAAGTTTCCCATTCTAATGTCTCTTATGGACATTTGATCTGGTTTAAACTTTGGCTATCAAGAAAAAATATTTCTATGAAAATTTATGCAATTTTGGTGGACATAAGCACTAGTTTCTTTTGAGCATATGCTCAGGAGTGTGATTAATGGGTCACAAGCTGTAGATTTGCCTCGATTTGGTGAGTTCTGCATTGTATCTATAGATTAATTTCGAAAGAATTAAAATTTTACCAATGTTGAGTCTTCCTGCACATGTAAATGTATATCACTCTGTAAATGTAAATGTATATATTAGGTCTTTTTTTCATTAAAATTTGCAATCTTCAATCTAGAGGTCCTACAATCTTTTGTTATATTTATCCTATGCATTTTACATTTTTATGCTGTTGTATGCAACATTATTTTATAATTTGATTTTCAACTTGATCTTTCTAGAATCTAGAAATACAATTGATATTTATATATTGGCCTATATTCTTGTGCCTTGATAAATTTACTTATGTGTACAAAACAAGGCTAACAATTGATGCAGTGAACCACAGAATCAAGCCCAGATGTCTGACAAAACAAAACATGAAATTTGAAAAATCTGAACCACATTATGGAAAAAGTAATATCTATGGAAAACAAGTAAGACTAATCTGTGACTACTGTACATTTCAGAATGCATTCCAGCAGGAGCTTAATGAGAGAACAAAATGGAGATCAAGATTAAAACAAAATATGTGAAAACTTGAAGAGAAACACTATTTTCAAATCTACCAAATGGGCTTAGCAGGAATGACAAAATATCTTTCAAAAGGATTTCTACAGTTATTTTAGCATTAGAATTAAAATTATGAAAACCTTTAAAAGAATTATAAAATTATACAATATATACCATAATTAAATTTGCTTCACATTTTGTACAACACTCAATACTAAAATTAAATGAGAAATGTCTTCAAATCTCTAGGAGAAAATAGTATCATCTCAGCCTTCTATGAAATCAAAGCAATATGTGAGTATTATTTTAAAATATTTTTCTCAAAACACTATACAGAAAAATGCGTACAAGAATGATGAACTCTTACTATTCTAAGCAATTATATGAAGTAGATTTGGGGGGTGACTAGAAGTACATAAGTGGTATTCGGTCACCTTCCATCCCAAGAGCCAAGGTGTTGAATAAAAATATACTGACCATCAGGAGGCCATTAATAAGGATTCTTAATTACTAATACTCAGTTGATTGCAGTTGAATATCCGGTGACCAAGACACCCTGCACAGCTAACCTCCCAGTCTCTGATCAATAAAATGCCCATAGAGAAATTGGAAGGAAAGCAGAGCAAGATGGCCATATAAAACTCTCCACAGATTGTCCTCCCCATAAGAACAGTACATTGAACAACTATCTATACAGAAAAGTACCTTCCTAATAACTAAAACTCAGGTGAGTTATCAAGAGTATGTGGTTTTAATATTATATCACAGAAAGAGGCAATGAGGAAGATTAAAAAAAGACAGACTTTACAAGCCAATGCCATTCCATCCCCATTCCCTAGCAGCCATGTGGTACAAGGAGAGAATCTGTGTGTTTCGTGGAGGGGGAGTGGAGTGACTGTGGGACTCTGTATTGGAACCCAGTGCTGCCCTAACCCGTGGAAAGCAACATCAGGCAAAACTCAATTGATGCCCATGAAGGGAGCATATAGACTAGCCCCAGACAAAAGAGAATTGTCAATCCCAGTGATCAGAATAAGTTTCAGCAAGACTTGACACCATGGACTAAAGTGCTCTGAAGTTTTGAACAAACTTGAAAGGGAGTCTAAGTCACAAGGACTACTAGTGCTACACAAGTCTCAGTGTTGTGCTAGGCTTAGAGCCAATAAACTTAGTTGGCTCACAACCTAAGGAAACACCAGCTATGCCATCCATAGGGGTGCTTGTGCCACCTCTTCTCCAGCCCTAAGCTGTGCAGCATGCAGTACCAAAAAAGATTTCTTCATTTCACTTGAGGAGAGGAGAGGGAAGAGTAACGATGACTTTGTCTTGCAACTTGGATACCAACTGAGCCAGCGTAGCCTCGGGAATCAGGAAGTGTCCTGTTTCTACCTTGGTGAGTAGAAATGTTGGATCGTTGGGAAAGGACTCTTGCCTTGTCTTTGCAGCTTTCTCTTCTCCACCAACTCCCCCAAGGAAATACATTCCATTTTTCCTTCTATCCTGATGGGAAAGAACTCTACATCATACCCTGCATTTTCTGTAGTGATATCTGTCTTTTACTTACCTTGAGAAATAATGGCAAAATGGTTACAAGGATAGAAATTTTTGCAACAACAAATTGATTCAGAATCATTTCAAAAATTAAATTACTATCATGCACAAAAGTAATAACTTAAATGCTTTTCAGAAGCTGATGGGTTTAAAATGATGAATAAGTAAAATGTCAAAAGGACAATTAGAAGTAGTTTACACAGCTTTACAGGGTCACCCTTTTTTCATTCTCTTTACACTCTTCTATTTTGATTTCTATTTTTTAATGTTAACTTCTTGTTACTTCTGGATATCCCAGATTAATCATTGATGTTAAGACACTGAAGGCTAGTGTAGTAAAATATTACAGGTCAAATAAGGGTGTCATAGTGACACAGTAAAATAGAATGTAAAAGTGAGTTATCTTCAAAATAATGAAATCGTTTCATACGTATGATAAAGTATCTGATGATGAATCAAATGACATGAAGTATTTTTTTTTCCAAAAAATGTTTTTAAGACATTAGGTAATGGAGAAAGAAGCAATAAGATAATAATAGTATGACCTCAGTTAAAATATTTGTAGAAAAATCAGTTGAAATTCTCATACTTTACTCACTTTCCAAAATAAGATTTTAAAATTAAATGATAATATAAATATTAAAGCAAATTCATGCAGTACTTATATACTCTCTGCATAGAAAGGGGTTCCTAAGCACAAGGTAATAAAGAAATTAAAAAAAAAACAATGATTTGAAAACTTACTATTGAAAATATATTTTATATCAAAGGAGTCATAACCAAAATCAAAGCAAAATTATAAGAGCAATTTGTAGGATACATTCACATCTACATATCTGAAAGTAAAACATTATATCTCCCAACAGAAAAATCAGCAAATTTTATGAACCCAGAGATCTAAAACAAGTGCCGAATTAACATATTTAAAATGTAAAGCTTCACCAGTAATTATAGACAGTATTATTGGAGAGATAGTAAAATTCTCTCATGATACTGAAAATATGAGAAATGAGATAACTTTGAATATTAAACTAAAATATTAAGATAATATTCCCAGGAGTTATATTGTAAAGAAACAGTTGAACCTCATCTGTTTTGAAGGCATTTACATGCAAAAAGAGAAAAATGTGTTAAATCAAAAAAGTGGCTACATAACAATTAGAACAAAGACAGAAATTTATAAAGGCCAATTTTATCAGTGTCAACACAACTTCTACCAAGAATAGAGTGATGCCCTGTATACTTGATATATTTATGTCTTTTGCTAAGCTGAAGTTAGAAAAATATCAGAAATATTGCCAAAAAAGAGGAATATATTAGACCCTATTAACCTGAATCCCTGCTTAATCTTCAATTTGCATCTATTTAGATGACCTGTGTAGTATGTCTATGTAAAAAATAATGCCTTGAGCTGGCACTACTCTACAGTATATTTTAGAACTGTGGTTTTGGCAAGTGATTAAATTGGAATTCTTGAGAGGAGTGTCCTTGTAAGATGTATTAGCATATTAGAATTCCATGTGTAAGAAAGTCTATTACTCTACCAAGATCGATCTTCTGAGTGAGTATCTGAGGGTTTAACATAGGTTAAGGTTGATTTACCAAGACAAATATACCCTTGGAAGAACTGGTTAGTATGCTCACCCAATCACCTCTCCTTCCTTTGGATACTTTTCTTAAAGTAGCTGGATGCCATGCTCCTGAAGAAACTACATAATAAGGGAATAATTTTTTTTAAAAAAAAATGTGTGCTCAATATGTGTCTCTATACTCACCACTGTATGCATAACAAAATAAGAAGAAAATATTCATGATCATTACAATCCCCAAGGGTCATGAGGTCATAGATTATATTTATAGCTAACTTATTCTACTACCCATTCTGTATTCCCTTTGCCTTCATCAAGAACTTTAGCTATTTATTGTTCTTTACCTGGTGGAGTGACCCAAATTTTAATCCTGAAGAATCTGTGCCCATAAGTAGTCCTGCCGCATAGAGTTGTAATTTTCTATTGATTTCAATCACAGACTATAATAAAACTAACAGATACTCTGAGAGATCACTCATATTCTAGACCTACTCTACCTTACCTCCCTTATGGAATAGCCCAGTTTCCCCTTGGTAGCCCTCCCCATAACTCCTTTCTTCACCTGTTGATTCAGAATTAGTAGCCCAAAGTGGCCAGGCTGACAACTTTAACTTTCAGTTCAGTGGAATTATTGCCGTGTCTCCTGGTGCAAGCATTCCTCTCTATGAAACTGATACCTCCATGCCAGCAGAACATAACGTTACAAAACAGGAAGCAACAATTTTGCTAGTGAGTCACTATGGGAATGCCAAGTGGTACCACTCTTATTTCTACCCCATGATTCCTGAATCATAAATCCTGAGTATCAGAGAAACAGTACTATATGTTGGATATGATTGAAAGCATATACAACTATCTGGAGAAGCTAGCCCTGGTCCTGCAAGGCACTGCCACCTAGCTGGTGCTGTAACCGGGTCTTCACAAGCATCTCGGCCAGGCATGGTGGCTCACACCTGCAATCCCAGCGCTTTGGGAGGCCGAAGCAGGCAGATAACTTGAGCTCACAAGTTTGAGACCAGCCTGGGCAAAGTGGCAAAACTCTGTCTCTGCAAAAAATACAAAAAAGTAGCCAGGTGTGATGGCACACACATGTAGTCCCACCTACTTGGGAAACTGAGGTGGGAGGATGGTTTGAGCCCAGGAGGCAGAGCTTTCAGTGAGCCAAGATGGCACCACTGCACTCCAGCATGGACAATAGAGCCAGACCTTGTCCCAGAACAAAACAAACCAAACCAAAACAAACAAAATAGACATCTAACTGTTCTATCAAGCTAACTGCTTAAGGATGATGGGGAATGTGATAAGACCAGTGAATTTCATAAGCATAGGCCGATTGCCATAATTCTCTGGCTATTAAATGAGTTATTTGGTCAGAATGCTGCATGTAATACCACAGAAGTAGAGCAGGCATTCTGTTCATAAGTCCACAGATGATAGTTTTGGCAGAACCATAACATACGTGGAAAATAAATCCATCCAGAGTAAGTATCAATTCCATTATGGACAAAACACTGTCCCTTACATGATGGAAGCATTCCAATGTAATCAATCTGCCACCAGGAAAATGGCTGATCACCCCCAAGGAACAGTATTATATTGAGCATTCAGTGTTGGTCTCTGCTACTGGCAGGCTGGGCACTCAACAGTGGCCATAGCCAGGTCAGTCTTGGTGAGTGGAAGTCCATGCTGCTGAGCCATAACCTTAATCCCTGACACTATGGCTACTTTGTTCATGAACCCATTGAGGAATGATAGGATTAAGTATGGAAAAAAGCAGAATGGAATCCCCCAAAGGGACATGCTATTCACTTGATTATTAAAATCCTCCTTTTCCAAGGTCAGTCTTTGGTGAGCATTTACATGAAACACAAATATCTTTATGTATTTTGTCCATTTAGAGAGGTCAATCCTCATACCTATTCCACTATTTTTTGTTATTTATTTGTCACTCGTGGTTCTTCTAAGTCTTTCACCATCTGGCCAAACCATTAGCTACAGTCCACAAATCAGTACCATCATCTCTTGATAACCGTGGAGGATTGGTTCCAGGACCTCCTGCAGATACCAAAATCCATGGATACCCTAGTTTCAGATATAAAATAATGTAGTATTTGCATATAACCTGTGTATATTGTCCCGGATACTTTAAGTCATCTCTGGATTACTTATAATACTTAATGCAATGTAAATTCTATGTAAATAGTTGTTATACTGTATTGTTTAAAAAAGATAAGAAAAAATCTGTACACATTCATTACAGGTGAAATTCAGTTTTTTCTTTTTTAATAGTTTTGATCCATGGCTGGTTGAATCCACCGATGTGGGGAAGGTAGTGTAGCAGGTGTGAACACCACAGGCATTTGGGCCCATTCTTCTTGTAACTTACTTGGGCCTTCAGGGCCAGCTTGAGCTTGATCATATGTATATACCACTTCCATTTCAGAATAGACTGTTGCAGTGCATGTCCAACTTAATAGATTAGTGGGTTAGATAACACCTACTTTATAATGAGCAGCTCAAGTGTCATGATCATTTGGGAGGCCATGATCAAGTGCGCAGTTTCTCTTAAGGCCCAGTAGCAGGCCAAGGTCTGCCTCTCACAAGGTGAGTAGTTATCTGCAAAAGATAGCATACTGTTGATCAAAAATCCTAAAGAACTGTGTTATGATACACCTATGGGCACTTGCCACAGGCTAAAAACAGTATTTTTTATCTACAACTGATGCTTCAGGCTCCATGGGAACTGATGGATCATATGGTCCAAGTGGCACAGCAGCTTGCTCAGTAGACTGGGTCAGTTTTTACAAGTGTTACAGCAGAACTGATTGTATTGATCGTCATAAAGGATAGGAAAGAGAATGTTAAAATACTTGCACAAAACCAACACCATTGCTGGGAGGAGGAATATTGAGTGCAAACCAGTTCTAGTTTCTTCTCCTGCTACGGTAAAGTCAAAAAGACCTCAACTGCTGAAACCAGGAGCATATTTCAAAGCAGTATTGTCCGTAGAGGTGAAATGAAGATGTCTAGCACACTTAATTATTAGACAACATGTGCTTTGTACTTTTTATTCAGCTATCATAGTGAAGAAGAATGCTAAAATACAGAAATTGCATCTTTTTTTAGTCATAAAGAGAATTATATGCAAAAATAAATATTTCAACAAATAAAAGTCAGATAATTTTTTAAAGACCCGTTTCATTTATTTTTTTCTTAAAAATATTTATTTCATTAATCTAAAATAATTTTCTTGGTGATTATCATGTCCAGAGGAATATTCTAGTTTGAACTGCTTATAACTTTTTCAAAATGTAAAAGGAAATCCTCTCTGAGACCATGTCTCTTTCACACTAAAATTCAAATATAAAATGGCTAATAACTTTAATTTGTTAAAGATCTTAATTTCTGAGTTCAAGAACCATCTATCATTTATAACATGAAATAAAAGAAAATAAAATTGTCCCTTATAACATGACTCATGATAATTTTAGGCATATTCTTCATCAGCAATAACTGTAACATAATAAATTGACAGTGACTATTTCTTCCTTGAACACAATTAGTAATGGCCCTTTTCTTTTATTATGATGCCCAATTGTCCTCAGATAGACTGTGAGATTAACTACTGTGGCAAGCCTGCTGAGATTATACAAGTGTGTAGCCTGCTGTTTCAGTTAGCAATGGCTTGAGAAAAAGATTATATATATATTATTTGTGCTGGATATATATAGACACACACACATACATATGTATAACCATAGGTTCCTGTGGTTGACTCCCTACACATTTCACTTCAGTTTCAATTTCATGTAGATCTGTATGAGTTTCAAACCAGGTGAAAAATCATATCATTATGGCCCAGCAGGGACATAAAATAATTTCACTGAAGCCCAGCTGGTTTGAAATGCAGTGACTGAAAATCAGGTAAGATTTACATATTGGCAGCTTTGGAAATCAAAGCTTTACACACCTCTGATTACATTTAAATTAGAATGTACAGTAAAGGTCACAAGTTGAACCCAATTATAATGATCTGACCATAACCCTGGAACTATCTCAAACTTATTGCTGTAGGGCTGGCTTGCCAGTGTCAGGTGCCATCAATCTCACCAGGCAGAGATGAGGGCACAGGGTGGAACTCTGCACACCTCATGCCTAAGTCATGACCACACAACTCTAAGAGTATAACACATTATCCGTCATTTCTCCTAAAAAACTCCCCCTCAGTATTCAGTAGGATCCTCTTATCAATGGGTTTCACTTTGCACAATTTCAGTTACTCAGAAGTCAATTGCCTTCTGAAAATACTACATGAAAAATTCCAGAAATTAACAATTCGTGTGTTAAATTGTGTGTTGTTCTGAGTTGGGTGATGAAATCTTGCACCACCCCGCTTCATCTTGTCTAGGATGTGACTCATCCCTTTGTCCAGTGTATCCAGGCTGTACACACTCACATTACCGCCTTGTGAGTCACTTAGTAGAAGACTTGGTTATCAGATCAAAATAACATAGTATGGTGTGTATAGGGTTTGGTACTATCCACAATTTCAGGCATCCACTGGGGTTCTAGAAAGGTAAACCCTATGGATAAGTGGAAGATGTAATTTATGTCAAAGCGTTTGATGTCCACATCCTAAGCTTAATGAAGTGTAGTAGCAAGGATACTTCAATTTTAATTTTTTACAAGATTGTGACTTGTGATCATTGAAACAAATGCCCTTTTCTCTTCCTCTCGTTTTTGTCTCCTGCTTTTCAGATCATATAAAAATTAGGGTTACTCACCCTTGTTATCCCAGTACTTTGGGAGGCCGAGGTGGGTGGATCACTTGAGGACAGGAGTTCAAGACCAGCCTGGCCAATGTAGCGAAACCCTGTCTCTACTAAAGACAGAAAAATATTACCTGTTCATGGTGGTGTATGCCTCCAATCCCAGCTACTCGGGAGAATGAGGCAGGAGAATCTCTTGAACTTGGGAGGCACAGGTTACAGTAAGCCGAGATCGCACCACTGCACTCTCTCCTGGGTGACAGAGTGAGACTTCATCTCAAAAAAAAAAAAAAAAATTAGGGTGACGATTAAATACATATTTAAGGTAACTATACACATAATCAATACTCATTTCTATACACTATTACATTTCCATTGTATTTACAGGATTACTTATAGCTAAAATTGATTTAATTTGACCTATCTGTCCTTTATTTTGGGAATTAGCTGTAAACACATGTTAATTTTATGGATCTTCTCACAGGCATTTTTTGCTAACTAGGTTTAGATTTCCCTAAAGCACTGAAAATTAAGGTAGCGTAAAGAAAGCTAGAGCCATTACTTCTTATTCACCATTGTTATTCTAAATTTATAAATATCCATTAGAAAAAAAACTAAACTGAGTATTTTTCTTCCATTTCATAATATGTTCTACCACACAAACCACATAAAACAATTAAGAAAACATTCTTTTATGCCTAGAAGGGTCAAATTCTCTAATTAAAATAAAGGTAATATTCACTCTTGTTTTATCCCTTTTGTAACAACAAACAGCTTTAGCCTCTTTCTCAGGTCTTTCTCTGCCTATATGTCACACCCTGTCATAATCTGCAAATGCTTACATAATTTATACACAGATTTCTTTTCAAAATTTTTATAGCAACTTTTCAACTGGTTTCAATTATATGAAGTACGAGTCTTCCTTTTTTTAAGAGTCAACGTTTTCTGTAAAAATCTCTATTTTTCACCTTTACTCTGGATTAAAATCTGCATTCTTAATATTTTCTTCTCATTTTCTCATTCAGCATTAATTCAAGAAATATCTATTCAGACCTACCATGTAGCAAGCACAGTTATAAGTGTTGGGTGCAGATGAAGGTGACAAGCTCCTATTTTCAAGAACCTCACAGATGAGAATAATGACATTGTATGATTAGTAATAGAGATTCAGATCAGACTAACACAGTGAATGCTTATGAATTTATGATGCCCTAGCATCCATTTCGAACACAGGTTTAACTTTCTCAGACCAAGAGCAGTGCAGTTTCAGTTCTACGCAATTTTCAGCTCTCCTCTCGGCACAAACGGTTCAAGCCTGTGGCCACAGATAAGTTAAAGGAATCTCTCCTGCCTAGAAACCTGGGCTCCTCACCTTCTCTCTGCTTTCCTTAAAATGACCATTCTGACATTGCCTGTGAATTTAAAGTGACCCATGCCTTTTTCTCATATACGCTGTTAATTGACAGAACATTTTTAACTCCCTTTCTTCCTGCTTGCGATGTGTTCCCTGACCTGTGCGTGACCTCCAGGCTTGCAGTGTATACCCTTCGTTCTGTAGGAACTAAAAACCCTTAAACTTTCACAGTGTGGCTCTTGCTGAAACCTTGCCAGCAATCCCACCACGAGGCTGGCTGCCGAAGGCACCCCTGCAGGTGGATCTCCTGCTAGTGTTTCCTCAGGGCCTCTGAAACTGCTAAGAACAGTAGCTATCCGTTAAGTTGAGAGAAACTCCATGAAGAGTTTCATTCAAAACAAATAAATAGAATACTCAATATTCCCCAGCATGAGAGGAAAGAAGTGTGGAATCAGGCTTCATACTGAAGGTAATTCTAGCCTTGAATTGAAAAAAGACTCTGTTGCTTTCAAGAGCAACATTCTTATCTGCAAAAATGAACTGTTTTACACTGGAATCTCTGTGCAACCAGTTTCTTCCTAATTAACTTATTCAGGTCCTTGCTCTTTCCAAGAAAATGTCAGCATTTTAAAATTTGACATTTTAAAAGAACCAGTGTGTTTGGACATCAAATCAAATATAAGTTAATTTAAATTAGTTCACAAAATGTCACAAAGATAAGTGAGACAAAAGAATCCACTTTTTTCCCCAAAGTTGCAACAAATTGTTTAATAAAGAAGAATAAATAAATCATTGTGTGTAAGAGATTGCCAGTCACTGTCTTTCATTTCCTTAAGAAGAATGGAGCAGACTAATTCTGCTAGAATTTCCTAATTTATTAGATCAGTATATGTATATTTTTAAAACTTTTTGGAATGTGACATGCAATAACTGTTTTTCACTTTTACCTAGAAAAGGCATGTCAAATCTCAAAAGAAACACACTAACAACAGTGACAACAAAAAGCTATATTAAAATTAGCCTCAATCTTGAAAGAAAAAGATTGGAAGGTCATAATGTCGCAGCAATGAGTGGTTTTATAAATTGAATAAATTTATCTTTATGATAAACTCATTATATTTTTTCTTGTTTTATTTTAGTCATGTGAAAATATATTCCAAATCCAGAACCTGAGCACAGATTAGGACTGAGAAACATTTGTCTAGATTGTCAGGCAATCTGTAACATCAGCAGTGGATGGAAAGAAGGAGAAAGATGAGTTTTATGAACACTAACCCATCTATATGACTTTGGAAAATAAAGTACTGCTGTTTTTTTTTTTTTTTTATAAAGGATTTTCTTTTTTTTATCTTTATATACATCTCCCATTAAAAGGTTAAGACATCAGGGTTTTCTGTTTATAACTTGACTTTTGTATATGCAAATACTGTTTTGGAAGATCTTGATGATAAATTCAGCATATATGAACCTATCTGGTACCACATGGTAGTATAAGGTATCTGACCTCCATCAGGGTATGATTACAATGTATACTTTATATCTAGAATTAATCTAACATTTCCTCGTTTTTTCACAGACTCACATATATTTCACTTACTTATACTTCAAAATATTTCAGCACTCTTTCGGGATTGCCGTTATTTGAGATTGGGTTTCCCATCACTTCTTTGAAAACTTCAGATGTATTATGCCTCTTAATAAGAAATCTGATATAATAAACTGGCATAAATAACAGAGATAAAATCAGATGTACCTTAGTCATTGCTGAACTTGCAGTAAGCACAATTGTGATGAAGCCGAAAAGATACAGTAAATTGCATTAATAAAAAATATGGGTCTTTTGTCCTACCATTATTCTCAACATATTCCATAATTTAACACAGTGGCTTAGGTAATGTCTTCATGCAAATGTATCATAACATGGGCCATGAAGATTGACTAAGTAGTATTTCACAGACATGTGCATTGACTGTGATAAATACGACCTCTACATTAGAAATTCATATAACACATGAAATTTAGAAAAGGATAAAAACAAACAACCCCATCAAAAAGTGGGCAAAGGATATGAACAGACACTTCTCAAAAGAAGACATTCATACAGCCAACAGACACATGAAAAAATGCTCATCATCACTTGCCATCAGGGAAATGCAAATCAAAACCACAATGAGATACCATCTCACACCAGTTAGAATGGCAATCATTAAAAAAATCAGGAAACAACAGGTGCTGGAGAGGATGTGGAGAAATAGGAACACTTTTACACTGTTGGTGAGACTGTAAACTAGTTGAACCATTGTGGAAGACAATGTGGCGATTCCTCAAGGATCTAGAACTAGAAATACCATTTTACCCAGCCATCCCGTTACTGGGGCTATACCCAAAGGATTGTAAGTCATGCTGCTATAAAGACACATGCACATGTATATTTATTGTGGCACTATTCACAATAGCAAAGACTTGGAATCAACCTAAATGTTCATCAGTGACAGACTGGATTAAGAAAATGTGGCACATGTACACCATGGAATACTATGCAGCCATAAAAAAGGATGAGTTCTTGTCCTTTGTAGGGACATGGATGCAGCTGGAAACCATCATTCTCAGCAAACTATCGCAAGAACAGAAAACCAAATACCGCATGTTCTCACTCATAGGTGGGAATTGAACAATGAGATCACTTGGACACAGGAAGGGGAGCATCACATGCCGGGTCCTATTGTGGGGAAGTGGTAGGGGGGAAGGATAGCATTAGGGGATATACCTAATGTAAATGACGAGTTAATGGTTGCAGCACACCAACAAGGCACATGTATACATATGTAACAAACCTGCACGTTGTGCACATGTACGCTAGAACTTAAAGTATATTAAAAAAAAAAAGAAAGAAAGAAAAGGATGATGTTGGTAGACAAGCCAAGCCCATGAAATCATAAAACCATGAATCGTCTTTCATAATTAAAGCCATTATATTCACATCTACTGGACAAAACAACACATAAGCCATAAAGGTCATCATTATCTCTCAGTTTGAAAAATAAAATAACAACCAAAATTAAGATTCAGTATCACTCTCATTGAGCACAGTTGCTAACTCTCTGACAACAGAACTTACTCTGTGTTCCCTTCTGCTGTTCTTCTATGACTGTTTTTTAATCACTTTTCTTTCATAAGCAATTTTTCCTCTTCACTCTCTCTTCTTAATCCACAACTCCACCCTATCCACAACTCCACCCAGCAGGCCCTGAATAACTTTGGAAGTAAAAACACCTTGTAAAACATAGTCCTTTTCTTTGGTTGCATACAGTTGCATTACATTTACAGTTATGCACCACATCATGTTTCAGCCAACAATGATGCACATTTACTACAGCGGTTTCATAAGATTACAATGGGGCTGCAAAATTTCTATCACCTGGTGACATCGTGGTCATGGTAATGTTATAGAGCAACACATTACTCATGTCTGTGGTGATGCTGGTGTACACAAACTTACCATGCTGTCAGTTGTATAAAAGTACAGCACACACAATTATGTATAGTATATACTTGATATGATAATAAATGACTATGTTACCTATTTAAGTATTTACTCTATGGTACTTTTTATCACTACTTTAGAGCGTACTCTTTCTACTTAAATATTTTTTAAAAGTGAACTGTAAAACAGCCTCAGGCAGTCACTCAGAAGATATTTCACAAAAGGCATTTTTATCATGGGAGATAATAGCTCCATGAACCTTATTGCCTCTGAAGACTTTTCACTGGGACAAGATGCAAAAGTGAAAGAAGTGATATTGATGATCCTGACCCCGTGTTGGCCTACGATAATGTGTGTGTGTGTGTGTCTCTTAGCTTTTAACAAAAACGTTTAAAAAGTACAAACAAAAATTAAAAATAGAAAAATGCTTATAGAATAAGGGTATAAAGAAAGAAAACATTTTCGTACAGTTGTATGTACAAAGTGTGTTTTAAGCGGTGTTATTACAAAAGAGACAAAGGGTCAAAAAATTAAAAGTTTATAAAGTGCAAAGCTACAATAAGTGAAAGTTAATTTGATACTAAATAAATACTTTTTAAAATAAATGTAATGTAGTCAAAGTATATAGTGTTTATAAAGCCTACAGTAGTGGACAGTAATGTTCTAGGCCTTCACATTCACTCACCTCTCACTCACTGATTCATCCAGAGCAAGTCCTGTAAGATCCATTCATGGTAAATGCTCTAAACTGGTTTACCGTTTTGTAAATCTTTCATAATGTATTTTTACTGTTCCTTTTCTATTTTTAGGTATGTTGAGATACGCAAATCCTTACTATTGTGTTATAATTTCCAACAGTGTTTAGTGTAGTAACATGCTATATAATGCCCAGTGTTCAGTATAGTAACATGCTATACAGGCTTGTAGCCTAGGAGCAATAGAGAATATTATATAGCCTAAGTGTGTAGTGGGCTATACCATCTAGTCTTGTGTAACTACACTTGGTATGGTCTGGATCTGTGTCCCCAGTGAAATCTCAGGTCTAACTGTAATCCTCCATGTTGCAGATGGGGCCTGGTGGGAGATAATTGAATCATGGGGGTGGTTTCTCATGGTTTAACACCATCACCCCTTGGTACTGTATAGTGATAGTTTTCTCATGAGATCTGGTGTGTAGCGCCTCCTCCTGCCCCTCTTGCTCCTGCTCCAGACATGTAAGATGTCCCTGCTTTCCTTTTGCCTTCTGCCATGAATATAAGTTTCCTGAGGCCTTCCAAGAAGCAGAAACTACCATGCTTCCTATACAGCCTGCAGAACCGTGAGCCAATTAAACCTCTTTTCTTTACAAACTACCCAGTCTCAGGTATTTCTTTATAGCAGTGTGAGAACTGAGTAATACAACATTCTGTTGTCTTTATTCAATGACAAAATATATCTAACAATGCGTTTCTCAAACAATACACCTATCATTAAGGGACACATAGCTGCTTTATCATAAAGGCATTGAATATAAAATGATAGTGATATTTGAGAATGTAAACAACAGCCTGGAATCTCATTATTTCTTTAAAGAAACTTTTCTTTGATTTCATAGTTATGCATATGAACTTTTCTTCAGAAACAAAACTATGCTGCAAAAATGTACTATTATTCAATTCAGTGTCCCTGTTCAAGATGAAACAAATTGTCACATCCTGGTATCAGATGGTTTATTCAGTTCAGAGAACAGGTTTGGGCACAAAGAGACTGTCCTGCAGAGAGGACATATCTATGGAAATGACAGGTTGCCAACCTTTTAGGAACATTAAAAGTTACAATTAAAAATGAATAGAAGGCAAAGAACTGTCAGCATTTTTTTATAGTATGATCCCTAGGTGACTCCTTGGAAACTAACTGAGGTGCTTTTATATAGCAGATTACTGGGTCCCACTCGACACCTATAGAATCAGGGAAACCAGAGGAGATGCTTGGGAATCTTCATTTATAATCATCTTTTCAGATGTTTCTTATATACTCTTTAGTCTGAATATTGCTGGGTTACAAGAATACTGTGGCTTCCAATGTGACTATATCCATTAACTTGCAGCACTCCTGCCAGGTTCTGAAGTCCTAACCACAGTACTGTTGTAAGATCTGGCTGGTTAATGAATCTGAGTCATTCATGGCCATGAGAAATTCACAGGGCTGAGTTTGCAAATTGACAGTATTAATGGCTATACCATGTTAGCAGGTCTCAGCAGGAGTGGAACAGTTCTTAAAGCCTGTAAGTGAGAACATATGGTATTCAGTGTTTTGTTTTTGTGTTAGTTTGCTAAGGATAATGGTCTCCAGCTTCATCCATGTCCCTGCAAAGGACATGATCTCATTCTTTTTTATGGCTGCATAGTATTTCAGGGTATATATGTACCACATTTTCTTTATCCAGAGTATCGCTGATGGGCATTTAGGTTGATTCCTTGGCTTTGCTATTGTGATTAGTGCTGTAATGAAATGACACATGAACACATAGAGAGAAACAGCACATACTGAGGCCTTTCAGAGAGTGAAGGGTGCAAGGAGGGAGAGGATCTGGAAGAAAATCTAATGGGTAATACGCTTGATATCTGGGTGATGAAATAATATATATAACCAACCCCCCCTGACAAAAGTCTATGTCACAAACCTGTACTTGTACCTCTGTACTTAAGAGTTTAAAAAAGTTATTTAAGCATATATCTGATATTTTTAAGTAACAAATATTGTCTATATATTTTTCATATTGTTATATAACACTGACAACCACAAAACTTGGTTTATATGACACAAATATACAAAGTCCTATTTGTTTTTCTTCACATTTTCTTTTTCAAAAGGATTTGTAGAAGTTGCTCTTTTTAACACAATCATAACATGATCTCATTAGGCTCAGGAATAAATACTACATTGAATATCTTATTAATACTGGCTGAAAAATTGTATAGATTTAGAAAGGATGTTAGAATTTTTAAACAAAATACGTTTTAGATAAGTTTCATCATTTCATTCAACTAAATAAAATATATATTTTCAATAATAGAACAATTTCCAGAAAATGCCCACACCTTGGAAAATGCACTAGTAAATACAGAAATTATACTCTTACCTTTATTTTAATTTCAAACAAAAAGATCGATTTATCTAAGTTATTTTGTCCTCAAAGTGTTAGATTGTCTCTCTTCTTTTAAAGATTTGTGCATATTTAGTATCTTATTGAGTGTGCCAGGCTAGTCTTTTTCCTTTTGTAATTTTCTGCCAGCCTACGTTAAAAGTTGTACCTGCTCTGCACTGGCACCTGTGCAATTTTAAAACAATTCAGAAAATTACTCCCAGCTTTGACTTCTATCCCAATTTCAGTTCTCTATATTTGATTGCATTCCCTGGTTTCTTTCCTGTTTCCTTATACTCTAGTTTTTCTTCCCTCTTTAGGTATTTCTTTTTGTTGATTTCCCATGTAATGGTGTGCCTGTTTTCCAATTTTGTAAGGTTTTATTTTCTAAAATGCACAGTATTTCTTATTATTCCTTCAGTGTAAAGGTCATGGGTTAATTTCAGTCTCACATAGCCCAGTATAAGATCCAATCTCAGAGCACTAATGGCCTGTAATCAAGATTTACTTTAAAGGTATGACAAAAGACAAGTGGAAAGAGGGTATTATAAACTTTGAACTTCCCCCAGCCCTTTGGAAATAAGTTACTTTTCCTTTTGAGACCTGTTAAAACATAAATATTTGCTAAAACAAACTTGTTTCTACAGTAGCACAGTGTTAAACATGTTTTGTTTTGTAATGTAAATTTTGCAGTGCTTGCTACTTTTTGACAAAGCAGTTGGGCTATCAAGAAATTAGCACACCACTTTTCTTACTGCACAGATGAATAGGTTGGCAGTGAAATGAAGCCATTTACTGCATTTTACAGTCCAGTGAGCTCAATAGCAGCTGCTTAAAAATCAAAAACAAGGTTTTGAAAACAAAGTGACTCTTTATTTCTTCGATTGAAATGTAGAATTTATACAACAGGAATATTCCTATAGTATTGTTACTAGCTGGTGAAGTTAAATTTTTCATTAGAAGATATTCACATTTAGCTTCTTTGCAAAGGAAGTTAAACTTTTACAAAAAGCTTTATGCTGATATTTTCTCAGTCAGTATGATTTTACCAGAATTTCTTTCATATAGTGCATTGTCTGTATATTACTAGTATATTTTTATTAAAATGTACACAAAGAATCATAACTAATATAATAAATACTTATTTGATATAAAATATGTTTTTAATGTGTTATGGCCATATTAATGAAGTTGGTAAGAAATTTATTAGGCAACATTTATGGAATGCCTCCTATGTGTATCATGGTTTCTCAGGTACTGGTTCGTGTGTGACCCTGTGAAACTTAAATATTTAAGGAGAGAGAGGAAAAAGGTAAATTAAAAGTCACTGTGCAGCATGATAAATGCTTTGTTAGTGACATATCCAATTAGATGTGTAAGCTTAGAAGACATTTGTCTGTGTCTGCCAGGGGTTTGAGATTAGGAAATAACCATCTCTGACTTAGCAAAATTAAACTATGACTTAGCAGGTCAAAATGTTTAGAGGGGAAGGATATTTCCAGAAGATTCTGTGGTTGATAAGCTGTCAAGGAATCATGGGGATTTTGATACATACAAAATGAAAAGTAGTTTTTTGGGGGCTGGGATGTAGTGTTAAGGGATTTGTAGGTGGGAAATAAAAGTGAAGAAGCCATTTGGAACTATTTTTATAATGGCTCTTTCTTTGAAACACAAAAGAAGTTTTAATTTAGGTTAAGAAACCTAGTAAAACACATTAAACTGATAACTGATCAAATTTTTATTTGATCATTTCTGAAACAATGGGGAAACAATTCTGAAAGACGGGGAAAGAATTCTGAAAGCAATGGAGAAACCATTCTGAAAGCAATGGAGAAAATTGCATCATAGGGGATGATACTGGAAAAATAAAAGATGTTATATTACTTGAGTAAAAGCACAAGCAAATGATTTTTTAAAATGCATTAAAAGAATAGCAAAATGGAGGAACACATTTGAAACATTTAAAACCAAATAATTTACTTACCACTTGATAATTAAATGGTTTTTATATGAGTGAATAAAGAAAATAATGACACATACATAAACAAATACATATGAACAAACAAAATGAATAAAATACTTCAATTGTTGGAGATGTTGAGAAATGGTCTGTATACCATACATGCTCAGGAAGAAAAATAAAGGTATCTGTGACTTTTTGAAAATGTGGGTACCAAAACTTTTTCCCCTCACTATTAATGCATGCGTATTTTCTCATCAAGAGGTAGAGTCTATCTTCACTCACACTGAAAAAATATAGACTGACTCTCTAATTTGCATTGACATGTGCAACACAGCAGAATTGACCTTCTTAGACTTCCTGTTCAGTTAGGCCATCAGTCAAAAACAGTCATAAGAACAAATCCAGCTGATAGTACATGTAGCAGAAGAACTGTCCATTGTTCTTCTAAGTCATGAAATTTTGGGTTGGTTTGTTTCACTGAAATAACTACATGAAACAGTAGTTGATACTTATAAATAAATGTTCTATGTAACAAAATCAAAAACATATGAGCTTGGCATTAGAAATGGGAGGCTGGAAGACCAATTATGAGAATGTTAGGGAAGTCTGGAAGATTACTGAGAAAATTGTTTTTGGAGGCTGATGAAATGCCAAGGCATATACCATAGAGACAGAATTCTGACAACCCTAGCAATAGTGGGAATGTGGATAGTTAAAAAATATACCTGATGAATTTGTAGATCAGTCCAGGAAGATTTCCAGATAGAATTTTTTATTGCTTATGGCAATGCAATACAAAGAAGCCAATTGGAACTTTAAAAAGTAATACATGCACTTTCAGAGGCCAAGGCAGGCGGATCACCTGAGGTCAGGAGTTCGAGACCAGACTGGTCAACACGGTGAAACCTCGTCTCTACTAAAAACACAAAAATTAACCAAGCGTGGTGGCTCATGCCTGTAATCCCAGCGACTAGCAGGGCTGAGGCAGGAGGATCGCTTGAACCTTGGAGGTGGAGGCTGCAGTGAGCCAAAATCATGCCACTGCACTCCAGCCTGGGCAACAGAGTGAGACTCCATCTCAAAAAAATAAATAAAATAAAATACAATTAAATTAAAATTTAAAAAGTAACCCATGAAAAGGAGTTAAATAAGAAATAATTTCATTTTAAGCAAAATTAGAGAAAATATTTCTAACCAAAAATTTTATAGGTTGAAAACTATTTCTAATTCCTAGCAGGTTAAGCTGGCAAAAGTTCCAAAAAGTAAGAAAAAGCCCCAGAGGAAAGATAAAATCCAGGATGCTGATGGAGTTAAAATAAAATCAATAGTGTTGCTATGCAACCCTTTGTTAAAACTTCTGAAATATTTAAATTCTTCTCAGAAGAACTTTTTCTAATGGAGAGCATAACAGTCTGTTATATAGCAGTTCCATAAAGATTCTAGGAAACTGTATTGTCAAAAGCACCATCAGCTTCTGCTAAAATAAGTGGAGGAGTTGAAAATGTAAAAATGCTTCTGGGCTCCCAACTGTCTGTGGACACAAAACAGGTTGAGCAAGCTACTCAGTTACAAACATGGTATATTTCTTTTGTAAGTGGGAGATACTTTAGAGGATGAAATAAAAATTTCAGAGATTTTAGCAAAAAAATCCAAGACAAGGATTTATTTAGGGAACTAGACTAAGATGGCAGGTATATAAATATATACATATATATATACACACACACACACATATACACACACACTCTGATAAAGGAACATTCCTTGTCTTTAGAGTAGGGATTCCTGAAAATCTTGGCTGGATTTTGGAATTACTACTGGCCACTGATTGCAATGAGCCTGCAGTTTCAGCCTGTTGTGAAAAGGAGTGTCTATCACAGTTTTCTTGACTCTATGTCACCATTACACATTGCTTGTATATAGAGAAGCTAACATGGACTTGACTTTACCAGTTTCCACAAAAAGAATAAACATTTCAAAGAGACTCATCTTTATCCAGATAAGATGTACATCATTGTATTGCAATTGGATGAAGCACTGGGTTCTTAAGAAGGAGGACATGTGTACTTTGCATGTCGGGATACTGTGACTTGTTTAAGAAAAAAGGTAAAATGTGGTTTCCTACAAATATAGATTCCAGAGTTTCCCTCAGTCCTTTTACATGCATGCTCCTCCTTCAAAGAAGCAGAGTCTATTTTCTTCACCTTGAATCTGGACTTACCTTGAGTATCACATTGATTAAAAGAATGTGACAGAGATAATACTGCAAGCCAAGGACTTGAGAGGACCAGTACTTTCCACGTTCCTTTCTAGACACCCAGCTCAGCTCCCATGTTGTAAGGAGGCTCAAGCTATCCAACTGAAGTGAAGACCACCTAGGCTATCTAGAGGAAAAGACACCAGATGTAGATATTCCATGGAGAAACCTACACCAATATGTTGTGTTAAAGGTCCAAATATATTTATTTTATTTCAGTCCAGAACCCTGTCAACACTATGTAGACCAAACAAACCATCTCAACAACTCAATTCAATATAGCACAAATTCTAGTGCTGCTGTGAAATGGCTGTGCAGATATGATTAACGTCTATAATCAGTTTACTTAAGTTAAATAAAAGAGAATTGTTTATGGGTTGGCCTGAATTAATACATTATAAAGCCTTTCAGAGAAGTTTTAATCATTTCCTGGAATCAAACATCATAAGAGCTGCTGAGTCTGCAATTGTTCTCTCTGTCCCCTGGATCTTCCTTCTTGATTGCTGCCTATGAGAAACAGGTTTCAGCTCATGCCTATGGAGTTTTAATCTACTCCCGATCTTCCTTTTCTTACTGCCTGCCCTGTGGACATCTGCCTTGCTTAATAAGCTGCCACAATTGTGTAAACCTTGTAATAAGTCCATCTGTATGTACATACACACATATGTATGTGTGTATATATATGTACACACACACACACGAAAATAAACATATAGGTAGATAGATAATATAGAAAACAAAAACGTAATGTTGTTAATCTGAAGTAAAAGCATTAAAGTTTCAAGAACAATCTATGATGCACCCAAAATATTAATGCTATTATAAAGCTTCATTCTGTTTAACTGGTTTCTGACTTAAAACAGAATTTCCAACATGATTTTGGAAGCATGTTTTTGCTATCCATATCTAGAAGTCAGAAAGCTACACTTAATTCTGTTTCTTTTTTTTTTTTGAAGTCACATTAAAATGTGATACCTTCAGGCCTCATTCTCTTCACCTATAGGATGCAATGCTGTTATTCTAATACTTTTTCTTGCTCTTTAACATAAATTGACTCTGAAGTTGATTGCATTTTGTTACCAGAGTTCATGCAGGAAACACATCTTATGAAAGTAATTAGTAAATGATGTTAAGATTGGATAGGATTAGCAAACTCTAGAGATTTAGAACGTCTTTTCTCAAGTAATATCTTCCCCAAATATATCCAGTCTACTCTTCTCCTTGCCAAGAAGCAATGAAATGCAGTTACTTGTGATGGAGCAGTATTATGCATGTAATTTATTTTCCTATATTTCAGGAGTAGCTTATTACATTTGATTTTTAAAGCAAAGTATAGTTTATTGTTTGTTTGTTTATAAACAGCTAGATTTTTCAATGTTTCGCTGTCTAATTTTCCTTAGGTACAGAAAGCCTGGTCTGATGACTAATTGATGGTTCTATCTCAAGTATTGAACTCCTTTAGAAAATCCAGTAAAATGATGTAATTTATGTCTAGTTACTGAAAAGTGCTATGCCTAAATTATGAAAGATGCCCATATTTTATTAAAAAGGTTTTGAGATGACATTATCTATATTTTTAGGAGTCAACCTATACTATGCTTTAAGAAATTATGAACTTTACATCTGTGCAGTTTAACAGCTTTATTTTCAGACATTTCTTTAATGTTACATCTAACAGCTCATAGAAAGGTGAACTGATAGTACTTTCAAAGATACCTTGAACTGAAAAATAATCCACTTGGAAAAATTATATTCGCTCTTAAATGGAATGCCTTCTTAAATCCTGTAGGCCCCTTCTTTTTCGGCTTGGGGATTTAGTGGATTAAATTTCTATAGAAGCAAGGACTAGGTGTTCTCATCAGATCAATTTTGTCATTTATTCTATCATTAAGAAAATGCCATTGTACACACATAACCAATGAGAAGGAAAAAGTGGTAATTTTTTTTTTTTTTTTAGCACAGAAAGTGATTCAAATCGTTTTGTTAAAAAGTCCATTTTCATCATAAGAGCATATCCATAATGTTCATTTTCAGATAATTTTAACGTTAGACATACTAAGAGCTACTGTAGCACTTTTATTTCTAGTCAAGATTCTCTTATGCAGAATGTGTCTGGTGATATTATAAGTGATTTATCTAGGAAAATAGGGCCAGTTGAACAAACTAATGGATTTGGCTTAGCTGATTTCCCAAGGGAATTTCTGCTTTATATTCTGTGTTATCCTTAAGCTGTGCTCTGTTCATTTCAAGATGGAAAAACCCGAGTTAAAGTCTCTTCACAGGCTTTGAGTTACCCCTGTCCTTATAATGTTAGCATTTTAGGTTCATCGAACCCTTTAGGTTCATTTAGCACCTAAATGCAATTATTATTATTTTGATGCCCTTTGTTAGTAGTGGGAAACATTATTATTAGAGTTCAGTGATCAATAAATTTTCAGATTAGTATGATGCCATAAAACAAAGTCATAGTTTTGATCCTCTTTAGCATTTGTCACTCCATCAATCCAACTACATAGTAGTTTAAACTATCATTTTGACACAAAGAATCTGTAATATGAGTAACTATCTTTCTTCAAAACATCAACATCTTATCTCCACTTTTATCACCATTTGTACTGAACTATGAATGACTAGAGATTCAAAAGAGTGTCAGTTTGATTTTAAAGACAATGACATTTACCACTGATTCAAGCTGTCTTTAAAGATCTCAGACTGACACATCTCTATTATACAACAGAACACTGTTACAGAAAATTTAATTTTGTTTCTAAGATTACACAAGTAGTAGAACCACATCTCAGACCTCAATAGCAGAGCCACATCTCAGACCTCGAAACATTCAGGATTATTATTCCTACAATATTTTCAAATACCCACTAACTGCAACCTCCGACTCCCTGGTTCAAGCTGTTCTCCCACCTCAGCCTCCCGAGGAGCTGGGATTACAGGCACATGCCACCAAGCCCAGCTAATTTTTGTATTTTTAGTAGAGATGAGGTTTCCCCATGTTGGCCAGGATGTTGTCTATCTCCTGACCTCGTGATCCACCTGCCTCGGCCTCCCAAAGTGCTGGGATTACAGACATGAGCCACAGCTCCCAGCTGAGAGGTGAGACTCTTGAGGTGATTAGGCTATAAGGGTTTCTACCTCAAGAGTGAGTTTAATGCCTTTACGAAAAAGGACATTTGTAAGTGACCTATCTTTCTTGGTTCTTCTCCTCTACTGTCATTTGAGAAACAGTGTTCCTCCTCTCTGGAAGATGCAGCAAGACACCATCTCGGAAGTGGAGACTGGGTACTTACCAGATACCACATATTCCAGTGATTTGATCTTGGACTTCCCAGCCCCTAGAACTATAAAACATAAGTCTCTTTTCTTTATAAATTACATAGTCTCACATATTTTGTTACGGCAGAACAAAAAGTACAGAAACATTGACTCACATCTCTGACCACAGAATATTTTCACTACTCCCTCTTCTTCAGACTCTTTTGTAATTATTCTTTTATTGTTCTGGTTTTCTTATTTGAAATATTTTCTCCAACACATCACTTTATGTCAGAAGATATCCCTAAATATCTACTGTAGAGGCTGATGACAGTTCCATAACATCTAATCTTAGAAATGAATGTCAAGTATTGACTCAGTGTGATATAATTAATTTATGATGTTCTCATAAACAAGTTGCTTGGATGAACTCTCTTCTGATATTGTCCCTGAATTTTGGGAAGGGAACTACTCCTACTTGCTAGTGAAAAAAAGACTAATGTTTGGAGTTGAGTACTTAGTGATAATATTTGAGTACTTTTATAAATGTTCTAATAATCATCAGAATAGCTGGAAGTATTTGATTGAAAAAGAAATGCAAAGATCAAAAAGATTCTGACAATTGTACTTTTTTTCTGTAGAGCTAATCTTGTATAGTTTGACTGCTTATATGTATGTAAAATAGCATGATGACAAGTACATTCTATAAAATATAAAATTTTAGCATCTAACCATTTATTCAGTAATACATAATTGTGAAATTTATGTGTCTCCTTTGTCCAGAAAGTTTTGTTACATGCCATACGGGTGAACTAAAATAAATGTATCATTCATTTTCAGACATATAAATTTCCCTCTTTAAAATTTTCAGTACTTTCCTTCAGAAATCACCAGTGTTGAGAATTTTTAAGAGTAATATTTCTATGGAATTAGGGCACTAATAGCTGTATTTACTTTAAGAAATACTGCATGTATTTGATAGACATCTGGGTTTATATTTCTGTATGATACAACCTTGATTGAAAAAGAATTACCCTTCTAAAATATGCTGAATGTACAATAGAAATATATGTCTTTTGAATAGCTTTTATTTTTTATTTTTATTTTTATTTTTTATACTAATTATTTTATAATAAATTCACTTCAAATTTTGGTTTAAAGTGTTTGTCATAGATATAGATAAAATAAAATGGGGAAATTAATTTTATGGTCTTGATGATTATATTAATCTAGCAAATGAGTTAAATCAACAACAGAATGTTGAAAAATATGTAGTGGGTAATAGCTAATAATGATGTTTTTATGTGTAACTGATTTTATAATATTCAACCAAGGTTGTTTTTGTTAGGCCTGATAATATCAGAAGTAGCATATTTGTAATTTCCGTGTTTATTTCTAATATTATACATCCCTCAGTTGATGCAATTATAATATTTTAACTAAAATATACATGAAATTATACATTCCAGGCACTGTGCTGGGCTTCTGACAAAATTGTAAAGTTGGTTTATTAAATTCACACATGCAGAAATCTAATATAAATTTTATACATATATTTTTTACTGTAAGAGTGTATAGTATTTCTTAGGGAATTTCAATGAACCTAGAAAATGTTATATACTTTAGTGCAACTGCAAGTCAGTACACTTGGAGAAAAAAAAAAAATCTTGATATTTTCATTATGCAAAAGTATACATAGTGCTAATCTCAGCATCTAGATTAAAAATCCACCCTTGAACCTAAAATAAAAGTTAAAATATTTTTTAAAAGAATCTATCCTTCAGAAGTAAAGGCATTGATATGTGATAATGGATATACAAGAATGTTTTCACAGCATTGTTTGTGATGGCAAAAGAAATTGAAATTAAACATGAGTGTCTTCAACAGGGAATTGGTAAAATAGTTTTTGTATCCTTATAATGGAAAATTTTTAAGATATTAAAATATAAGTTAGTTTGCATGTACTTACCTGAAGCTATATCTGCACCTATAGCAAAATAGGGGTATCATGCACTTCATACAGAGTATTGGTTAACACATTAAAGAATTTTCTGTGTGGGACCAAGTTAAGGAATTTACATGCATTGGCTGATTTAATCCTCACGTCAGTCAGCTGATAGAGCAGTTCTATCATTCTCATTGTGTCCCTGAATCTTAGTTGCAGAGAGGTTGAATAAATTGCCTGAAATTATACATGGAAAGAATAAAGTTACTAAATTACTAGGATTTTGAGAACTTCAGAATAAAGAAAGCATGTTTAGTTCCCCCTGACCCCGGACCCCTGACCCCAGGTTCAGGCTGTTTTCCCTGGTTTCAGTTATCAGCACTCAACTGAGGTCTAAAAATAGGGTAGTGTGTAACAACAAGATATTTTGAGAGAGAGAGAGTGAAGGAGACCACATGCATCTACTGTTATTACAGTACATTATAAATATTCTATTTTATCATTTTTATTGTTGTTAGTTTCTTACTGTGCCTAATACATAAATTAAACTTTACCATAGGTATGCATGTATAGAAAAAAATACAAAGTACAGTGTATATAGAATTTGAACTACCTACAGTTTTAGGCAACCACTGGGGGTCTTGGAATGTATCCTCTATGGATAAAAGGGATTACTATACTTCCTAAGTTTCATAATGGCATTCTTTTGGAATAGATTAAATGTCATGCATGGGCTTTGAGCTTATTAATTTTATTATAATATTTTACAAAATCTCATAAAATTCTGATGCACACATAAAAAATATCAAACCAGATGGAAATATTATGTGTTATATCCTTGGTTGAATAAATATACCCACAATGATTAATCAATGGATATATTTATGAGTAGTTTGAAAGGAAAAATAACATACTTCTGGGTTCTGTTACTGGCACTATTGTGAATACAAATGTTATCAATCATGTAACTATTAGGCTGCTCACAAATACTTTAGTTTTTCTCATACTATACAAATAATAAGATGGCAGGATTTCACCCTGCTTGAAGGTAGATGAAACCACCTTACTTTTTTTGACCAATGGCATTTGAATAGAAGGAATTTCTGCAAGGCCTTCCCATAGTCCCTTATGAGCTGTATTAGCATGAGTTGTGACAGAGTTTTTATCAGCTGTCTTCCTAAATGACTAAGTCTCCTTGCAAACCTATTATAGAAACTGAATTGGTTTTAGATGTGAAAGTTATTTATTACTGCAGTATAGTGTAGGTCATCTTAATCGATATATATAACAAAATGGAGTGTTTGGTTTAGAAATATACAAATGTCCCTACCAGGGGAAATTAGACAATTCACTTAATAATAAAACCAGTATTTGATTTCAGGAATTCAGAATTTATAGTATATAATATATATATATAATATACTTTAGATATATTCACATATATAAAGTTAATTTTTGATTAATAACTTACAGAAAGCTGTGCACTTGAGACTTACAAACTTGCTGAAAAAACATTCAGTGAGAAAACTCTATTTTAGTATATGTTTAATAAAAATGTCTTGAGGGAAACCCTAAACTCTAAAACTACATTGTGACATTCAGAATGAGACAAGCAAAACCCATAATAAATGACTTTATAGGTAGCTTTTGGATGCAGTTCTAGGTTTAAAATTTGAGAATAAGGTTGGCAGATTCTATTCTTTACAAAAGAAGGGCTGTCACAGCAGTGTGTGCCTGGAACTCATTTTAAGTAAAGGAAAAATTGAAGAGCTGGCATTTTAACCATCATATATCTAATACATAATGATGCTTCATAAGTTATTGAGACCTCCCTCGATCTCTGGGATAGTTGGAGCAATGGCTGAACATAAACTGTCGGAAAAATTGAATCTGTGATTCTGTCAATAAGTGAGAAAATATTCTAAGATTCTTTAAATTCTAACTCTGGGTTTTTGAACACATTAATACGTAAAATATAACAAAATAAGGTGGACACTATTTAACTGCAGTTGGTATCAATTCTTATGCACTGAATTTAAGGAGAAAGATGTTATCACCATAGGAAATTATACTAATGACTGCATGCCATTAATATATTTTCTGAAGTTTGAATTTCCAGTTAATGCACTTTCAGTGATATTAAGGAGCACTTTATTAACAGCTATTTGAAGTGTAATTTATATAGAGAGAACTGCACATATTAAACTGGTATACTTTAATGAGCTTAAACATATGCAGACACACCCGATACTGTCACCACATTCACTTGGATATGATTCACATAAACATATCCAAGACCCCCTGAAATTTATTTTAACCCTTTCTGTGTGTATGTGTGTGGTGAGAAGACTGAATATGAGATCCAGCCTCGACAAATTTTGGCATACACAATATTATAGTATAAACTATTGGCACTATATTGAACAACTGCTCTCTAAAATATATTTATCTTGCATAACAAAGTTCATATTCCTTGAAAAACCTCCCATTACCCCACAACACCAGCCTTTGGGAACTACTGTAGTCTTCTCTGCTTCTGTGAGTTTATTACGGACACCTCATAAATATGGAATTATGCAGTATTTGTCCTCTTGTGACTGGCGTATTTTACTTAGCATAAAATCCCTTAGGTTCATCAATATCGTCACCAATGGCAGGATTTTCTTCTTAAGACTGAAAAATATTCTATCGTATATATATACCTCAATTTCTTTATCCAATCATCTGCCAATGAGCATAGACATGGGATATTTCTGTAGCTTGGCTGTCGTGAAAAATGATGCTATAAATATGGGAGTGCAGATATCTCTACAAGATCCCGACTTTAATTTTTTTGGATATGTATCCAGAAATGAGAGTGCTGGATAACATGGTAATTCTGTTTTTAGCTTTTTGAGGAACCTCCATACTGTTTCCATAGTTGCTGTATCACCTTCATTCTTAACATACAGTGTACGCGGGTTCCAAATTCCTTACATCCTCACCATTTATCTTTTGGTTTTTTGAAAATCCACATCCTAACAGGTATGAGGTAATATCCTTTTGATATTACTATTTGCAATGAAATTTTGGATATGACACCAGAAGCACAGGAAACAGAAGCAAAACATAGGCAAGTTGGGCTATATTAAACTAAAAACAAACAAGAAAAAACAAACAAACATACTTCTGCACAGCTAAGGATACAGTCAACAGAATGAAAAAGCAATCTATAAAATCAGAGAAAATATTTGCAATCCATATATGAGTTAATTTTCAAATAATTTTCAAATAATTTTCAAATAATGAGTTAATTTTCAAAATATATACGAAATTCTTACAATTTAATAGCAAAACATGCATAATCTGATTAAAGAGTGGGCAAAGGATGTGAACAGACATTTCTTCAAAGAATATATGCAAGTGGCCAACAGGTACATTAAAAAGTATGCTCATCATCTTTAATTATCAGGGACATGCAGATTAGTAGAACTTTCAAGTAAATAAATAACAAATGTTACAGAAATCATTTCCTCACAATTGTTGTGTTAATTTGTTTGTGCTACTATTACAAAATATTTAATACCTGGTCATTTATAAAGAACTGAAATTGATTTCTCACGGTTCTGCAGGCTGGAAATCCAAGATGAAGTCACCTGCAGTTCAGCGTCTGTGTCTTAAGAGAGTACTTTGTTGCTACACCCGCAAGGGGGAAGAAATACTGTATCTTCTCATGAAGGAAGGAACTGAAGGTGGGAATAGGGACCAAACTCCCTCTGTCAAGCCTTTTTGTAGTGACATTAATTCATTTATGAGGATACCACCATCATGACATAATCATTTCCCAAAGGATTTCACCTCCTCCCACTGTTGGATTGGGGATGAATTTTCCAACACATGAATTCTGAGGGACACATTCAAACCATAGCAACTGGTATATAGCAACTAGGTGACCCAGTGGTCTTCATAATAAAGTTATGTTTTACTTTAGTATAAAATGAGAGGTCAAGGCTTGTAACTGTCATGAGACTGTTTCATGCATATCTACTCTAGTGACTATGACAGTTGACTGACAGCTCCTGGGGTTCATCTTTGTATCCATCACTACCTACACTCCAAAATCCCCTTCTCACAACTGTTTTCAGCCAATGACAAAGCATAGTGAGGTACTCTGCAGGCCTGTTCCTGCTCAATATGGACGAAACCTTAGACTTGATAGCTCGCCATTGGCCTGCCAAAATATGTTAAATATTGTGCTACTATCTGAAACTCATTTTACCTAACCATTTTTATTTTCTTTCCTCCTTCATAAGGTTTACAAATATTGTGGCTGAAGGCTCTCTCTGCCTATTCCTGCTTCCTCCACCTCATCTTGCAAAAGTGTTTATCCAAGTAAATCCCTCACACATCTAATCCCATTTTGGCAGATTCAGTTTCAGAACTTTGTCTTCACTGTTAGTCTCAAAGAAAATATATTAATACACACACACACACACACACATGCACACACACACGTATATATTTCCCAATCTATTATAGGTAAAATATACTCTTATCATGAGTAAATCCAATTGTGAATGCTTAAAATGTACTTTACAGAATATTAAAATTTAAAAGCTTCTCAGGAAAAATATTTATAGTGTTTACAGAATTTCAGTATGTGGATAATATTTACATTACAGTTTCATATGAACCTTTTACTTTTCTATTTGGTATGCCATCATGTCACTGCAGAGGTATGAAAAGGAGAGCTCTCCTAGTTGTGAAGAAAGAAACATGTTTTATTGGGAGCTAAGTGGAAGGTTGAACATGTGGCAATATCTGGACATGCACTGAAGACATGGTTTGCATCTCCCCCATCCACATAGCAAAGTGAATGTGGTTTGCGTCCATTTATGCAGGATACTTTGGAAAACCAAACTGAAGGAATGTTGATGCATTTTCAAAAGAAAACTAAAGGAAAATAGCACATATTTTATTACCTGTCAAAGTAACCACTTCATTATATTTTAGTGGAAGCTATTATTTATTATTGAATTATTTGCTTGGGCAGGAGGATACGGGGTTTTTCCATTTGGGTTGTATATGTTCCCATGAGAAAAGCTGAAGACAAAATCTTACCCTTCTGTCCAAAGTTGATTGAATCAACATGTGTACCTTGATCCATGGAGCTGCTAACCTACTGGCTAGGTGTTGTGTGGCTTGGCAATAGAGTTCTGCATGACAGGAGCAATGGTTTTAAGTTGACTAATCAGAGCCATTAATGCAAATGCAGTGAAGGCAGGAACTTTGCTACCTGCAGAGCTGTACCATTTTGCTAATAACAATGCCTGGCACAGACTAGCGATCTGTTGAAATACAACATATTCTGGGTGATTGAGATGTAACATAGAACAGAAAGAGAGCAGCATGTAACAGAAATAAATGTCAAAAGATGAATTAAGATGATGCATTAAACTTGAAACATAAGGCAGAGAAAGCTGTATATAAGTTGAAGGCTTTTAGTTAAAAGATTATAGGAATTAGATGAATGGGGGCTATGGAGAATAGAGAGAAGTTAGAGTGTGGACAAGTGTTCTACGAACAGAGACTGGGACTAGCCAAAACGTGATGATGGGCAGCTAGCTTGGGAAGAATGGTTACAACGTGAATATTACATATTTACAAAAGGCCATTACTTCTGTTAAAGAACAATAGACCCCAGTGAAAAGAAAGAAAATTGAAAAACAGAGAAAATGTGGAGAAAACTAAAATCTCTATAGACAGCATCAATGCAGCATCAATTATGTGAACTGCTTTTGCACACAAAGAGCTATTGTTTTGACCTTAGAGGCAATTTGGTCTTCATTAGGTTTGCTGTAGGATAGTTGATGTTCTTTATTCCCTATAATGCTTGTGATGGCAAAACCTTCACAAATTTATATGCTCTACGTATGTTTTCAGTCCTTACAACCCAAATAACCGATTGCAACTCTTCCTATGTCATTTGGAAAAAAAAAACGATGTTCAGAAGTGTAATTTAATTAGCAAGTATCAGTAGTGGAGTATAAATTGTTATTTGTTAATACTAAGTATGATTGAAAAATCCAAGTAGATGGAAATATGGGAATCTTTATTTTGGATGAATAAACTTTATGCCTAAAACATATGTTCATAAAAAATACTTTGTGAATAAACCCATTGTCTAATATTTAAAAGAGTTGAAGTATGCTATCATAAGGTATATGAAGTATGCTATCATATACCTTCTTTAATTGATGAAATGATGCAAAGCCAATAATTTTGCTCCACTTACTGAAGTATAGAGATGAACAGAAGTTTTTTTCTTTATTCCCATGTTCTATAAGTCAAGAACTAGAGCTGAAGATTAAGTTTTGTTTTTTTTTTTTCCATTTCCCTGGGAACAGAGCAACAGTTTCTCTGGGTCTAAAACATCCCTTTTTCAGTACATCCCACAGCATCCTATAGAAATATGTTGCAATCAGTTGCCAAGTCACATCCTAGCTTAATGTCAGCAATTTTCTTTCTGAAACCAATTTTGCACTCAGCATTAAGAGGAAATATTGAAGGGAGACATACCTTTTATGTTTGTAAAATTTGTACTTCTTGAGATAAAAAAAAACTATATTTATTGTCATGAGATCTTGAGAATAAGAAAATGAAACATTATAGAAAATATTATATTATTTAATTGTCTTCTTCTAAAACACTTTCTAAGCCTGCCTATTTTTTTGCCAAATTAAATTAATATTTGGATATAGACTGCTTTTCAGAGTGGCAGTATCATAGTCAATGAAGATTATCCGAGGCACAATTATTGCTAATTGGACATAGAAACCAGCTTCACTCTTACATATAAAAATTACTATGTGCTACACTAGATATTTCAAGATAATTGATAAAAGAAAGAATGTTGTATTCATATGGTTGTCTTCCTGGCTAGAGGATCTGTTTTAATTAATCAGCTCATGGAGTTTGGAAAATATTTATAGTATACATAGCTGAGTGTTCATGTAAATTTTGAATACATTCATAGATCTTTTTTTTAAAAAAAGATTGAACTTCAAAACCGTTTTCTTACATACTCAGTAGAAGTTGTTATGAGCCAACTTTTTTTGTGAGCTGTACTATTTTAAACATCTAAAGTAAATTATTTGACATATAAAAAGACTTCTTCATTTAAAAATATATCTTTAAAAAATAATTCTACAAGTGATGGCATCTCATTTTAGAAGAGTCATCAGTGACGACAGTTGCAGTAACTCGATGCTGAGTATGTTTTGAAATACAAGATGCTGTGTTCAGCATTGTACATACATTATCAAATTTTATTCTGATAATATGCTTCATGATGTGTTAGTCTGGATTCTCTCAGACAGAACCTACAAATATACATACATATACATATACATACATCCACACACATACAGAGAGAGAGAGACAGAGAGAGAGAGAGAGAGAGAGTGAGAGAGAGAGCGAGATGGATCTCTACATTTATTAGAGGAATCATGTGATAATGGAGGCTGAGAAGTTCCAGGATAGGTTGTCTGCAAGCTGGAGAACCAGGGAAGAGAGTAGTATAGCTCTCTCCAAGTCCTGAAGCTTCAGAGCTAGGGAAGCTGATGGTATAACTCTCAGTCAGAGGCCAAAGGCCGGAGAACTCAGACAGCCACTGTGCAACTCCTGGAATCCTAAGGCCAGAGAGCCTGGAGTTCAGATGTCCAAAAGCACCAGAATCAGGGTGTCTTAGGTCTAGGATAGAGCGACCTTTCCTATGCATTTCTGTTTTATCCATACCCCTGACCACCTGGATGGTGCTCACTCACATTGAGGGTGGGTGTCGCTCTATTAAATATTTTAACTATAATTTTAACTGTGATATAGGCACTGAATTCTTGTTGCTAATAATCTGGTAAGATCCATCTAAACTATGAAGAAAGTACCTGGAGGAACTCTGACATTTTAGACTTTCAAAGGTTACAGGCTTTTGGGGTGTGTGTGTGTGTGTGTGTGTGTGTGTGTGTGTGTTTTGAGAAAAGTGGAATTCAAACACTGATTAAAATGTATGTTTACTTATATAGAATTTATGAATGAATGTGTAGAATAATAATTACTATGTATAATTTTAAAATATAATAAGGACTCTTTATCCGTGTGGTGTTAGTCTGTCTCTTCCATTCTGTTTTTCTTCCCTTCTTGAGCACTCCTTGCTTTTTTACCCATGGCCATTGTTTGATAATGAGCATATTTGTAGCTTCTCATTTTAAGTCCCTTTCGACACTTTCAGAGACTTTATCCTGCAAACTTGGAAAGGTTTTTCTTTTCCATAATATAATTTTCCAAATGTGGGCTACTTGTGTAATTTGTTAAACCTGCAATTGTTTTGGTTGTTTGCTTCACCTGGCAGCTCTCTCTAAAACCTGAGTCACTACTCCTTTGAACTCAGCTACAAACATTATCATCTTCTCCAGGAGCTGAGGTGAAAGATGATGTTTTATTCTACTGCTTTGGTAGGAAGAGCCACATTATTGTCTAACTCGGGGGCAAAACATCTGGTACCACCAATCATCTTTCTGGCAATAGATATCACAGTCTACTTCCTAACCATTTCATCTCAGGCATTGTGTTGGTTACCCTTCAGGACTCTGGAGTCCACTGTTTTGCTATAATTTCTTTCTTTTCTTTTTTTGAGACGGAGTCTTGCTCTGTCACCCGGACTGGAGTGCAGGGGCCGGATCTCAGCTCACTGCAAGCTCCGCCTCCCGGGTTTACGCCATTCTCCTGCCTCAGCCTCCCGAGTAGCTGGGACTACAGGTGCCCGCCACCACGCCCGGCTAATTTTTTGTATTGTTTTAGTAGAGACGGGGTTTCACCAGGTTAGCCAGTATGGTCTCGATCTCCTGACCTCGTGATCCGCCCGTCTCGGCCTCCCAAAGTGCTGGGATTACAGGCTTGAGCCACCGCGCCCAGCCTGCTATAATTTCTTTAACCACCTGCCAACTGACCAAGGACATTTGCTTAGTGTTTAATGTTCACCTCCCACATCAGTCTTTTTAATCGAATATGCTATTTTTTGACATTTCATATTCAAGCTTAACTTCCCTTTTGTAATATAGGCAGATGTTAGGATCACATCAGCACTGCTTTGCAAAGGTTTATGGCATATATTATTTTATATCTTTATTCCACTGTTTGCCCTAAAATAAAAATCAATTGGTTTTTTGTTTGTTTTCTTGTTTTTAACATATCAACACAAACCAAAGTATTCTCTGTGCTCCATTGATTCCATCTCATCATTGTTTGGGTAGGCAGGATAAACATGAGTTACAGATTCCCTGTCGTAAGTTTTTAAAAGTTACAGAAGGGTTTTTTGAGAATAATGGAATCTCTGTGATTAAAATTGTGTGTTTACTAGGTAGTATTTAAGAATGAATGCATATAATAATAGTTGTTGTTTTTAATTTAAAAATATAATAGGGGCCCTTTATCAATGTGGTGAGAGTCTTTCTAAGTTCAGTCTGGTTTTTTTTTTGCCCTTCTAGAGTACTCCTTGCTTTTTTACCCATAACCTTTGTATGATAATCAACAACATATATGTTGCTTCTCATTGTAAGCACTTTTCAATTCTTGCAGACACTTTAGTATATCACAGACATATATGAAATTGTGAGGACTTTGTTATTGAGGTTTTTAATTAAAATGAAATTATCATAATCATAATAAAATAAATTTTATAGTAAAATATTAAAATGCAAATATAATAATAAGGCAAAATTATAGTTGCATCTTTCTCTAGATTGCAATTCAAGGAAGAAACATTGACTTCCTAATATTGGAATCAATCTTTTTAAAAAGATTTTATTTTAGGTTTAGGGGTACATGTGAAGATTTGTTATACAGAAAAACACATATCATTGGGGGGGTTGTTGTATATATCATTACGTCACCCAGAAATTAAGCTCATAATATTTTCCTTTCATTTTTAGCTATATTATTTCCTTTATGATGGAACATAAATCTAAAATTGTATCGAATGCCCATCCTCCAAAAATGGAGATGCACGCATGTACATGTCTTTAAAGGTGGGACACAGAAGCTGCCAATATAATTTGTACAGAAGTTACATTTTTAATCTGTGTGTGCACACACAAGGTTGAATGCTCATTGTAGGGGGAACATGCTATACATTGATTATGTATAATTGAATGCAAGGACTTATACAGAGGTACATTAAGATGAAGAAACATGTTTCTCTTGTTCTGTCTTCTCTGTAGCATTGAAATTTCAGCTGCAAAGAAAAGGGTAGGCAAGTCAGGGCAATGTCAATTTTTGTCAATTAAAACAATTTTAAAATCCAAATGAATACTAAGGGGAGAAAGAGAGCCAGCTACTTATAAGTATTTATAGTTTGATTAAAATTCTGTTTTGTTAAACTCTCCACATTATTTAATAAGAGATCGTGACCTTAGAATAGCTTACCCTGCTCAGATAAACCATTACAAGCTTTGCAATTTACTAATCATCAATCTAAAACAATTTTCTTTAATATTTTAGCCCCTCTTCACCGATACATAATGAGAACTTACATATAAAAACAATAGAGAAATTCAAGATGCTATACATTTAAAGTCTCAACTGTAGAAATGATTTTCTGCCGTATCTAGTAATTCAGAGCTAGCCAAAACCGTTTATTTAATTATATACCTGCTATGGTTTGAATGTGTCCCCCAAAGTGTATGTGTTGGAAACTTAATTCTCAATTTAATGGTGTTGGGAGTTAGGGCCTAATAAGAGATGATTAAATTATAAGAGTTCTGCCCTCATGAATGGACTAATATCATTTTCCTTGGAGTGGGTTTGTTATTATGAGAATGGGTTTATTATAAAGACAAGTTTGGCTCGTTCTTGCTCTCTTGCTTTTGCCTACTCTTGACCTGCTTTCTGCCATGGGATGACAGAGAATGTAGGCCCTCACCAGATGCCATTGCTATGCATTTGAATTTCCAGTCTCCAGAACCATGAACCATGGTTCATTATAAATTAACCAGTCTGTGAGAGTCTAAGTATAAAATGAACTAAGTCTCTAACATGCAATATGAAAAAATGAATATAAGATTAATCTCTCAGACTACCTTTCACTATTCAGTGTAGAGAGAGTCAGCCCAAGGTAAAACTAACTTTATGCAATGAAGGGTGAAAGGAAGAAATCAAGTTAATGAAAATGGATGCATGGATAAGAAAAAAAAAATCATTAAAAAAAAAATGGTTGTACCGAAAGGAGACACAATGCATGGTTTAAGTGGGAAACCTCACTGATCATGACATTTATTTTTAATTAGCAATTCAACTAATGCATAGCATCAGTAACATTGTCAATAATTATTTCCCAAGCTTTGTCATTATCTATGATGTATAGAACTCTCCATATATGTTGTTGTTTCATACATTTACAATATTTTTGAAATTTAAACCAGTAATCTAATGTAATAAGAACTATTTCACCGTAAAAGATAAACAGTATAATAATTCCTGTCAAAAGTCCAATGGACATTGTCTAGGTAAGCAGAATCCAGATAGTTCACTTGAAAAATAGTAAAATGCCCAAACAGCTTCATAAATTAATAGACTGTATTTAATCTTTAAAAACTGTTAATGTATGTATTTGATATTAAGAATTTTAAAATTAATTTCACTGGAGTTTGAGACCCTTAATTTAGAGAAAAATGTAACATTTTATGTATATGGTTTTTAAATTTAATTTTTTTTGACGATTGAAAAACGATACCATGCTAAGAATTTGCATTTGAACACTGAAATATTCTCTAAGTGGCCTATTATTGTAGTAAAATTTCCTCTTAAACATTTTTATTTTTATGTTTTTTTAAACCTCCTAGTGGAAGGTTTGGCTACATAAAATATATTTCATAAAGTTCGACTCTGAAACATAATGCCAATTGCACAGCTGCCCCCATTGAGCTATGAGTGGGCAGCGTTTGTAACCATGGATATAGTGAACTTAATGCGAGAGCGATATTCATCTGAGGCTTGCAAGGGTTGGACAGTGCCCTCCCTAGATATTTACTGGGTCAGTGAGCGATCTCCAGCTGCCAAGTGTTGGCTGATGTCAGCTCGCTCCAAAGAATTGGCCTTGTCTGACAGAAGTATGCCCGATAAAATGTTTGCATATGAATCACTGTCTTAAACTCCACTTCCAGAAAATCCAACCTGTGAGGCCCTTATTAAGAAAAATAAGCAATATTTTTCTGAAATTCTTATTCTTTCTTTTTTTCTCAATATAAAAGTTTTTTTTCTCTTTTGCTAGTATTGCAAATTTTGTTTCATAGAGCATTCTCTCTCTCTCTCTCGCTCGCTCACTTGCTCCCTCTCTCTTAGTTTGTCAGCTGTCAGGGGTTGTTATCAGTCTGTCATCAGTCAGGGATTATTTGATTTAACCTTCACAGTGATTTTAGCAGATAGGGAGCATTATCATAACTGATAACTGGTTTTGTTTTGACAACAGTTGGAGTAGCTGTAAATTAGATAATAGAAATATTGGTCCAAGGTCACACAGTTAGTAAGTGGTGGAGTTGAGATTGCAGTCTGGTCTGTCTGACTCTAGAGTAACAGAACTTTTAACTGCTATGCTACACTGCATCTCCTTATAGTTTAGGGAGCCCATTGTTGGTGAATAGTAGGACCTATCACCAGCTCCCTCATAGTCCAATTAGTTGCTGATCAAATATCCTTTTCAAATATTCAGGCACAGGGAATTGGGCAAATTATAATTATATATGTAGAGTGAATGTGTATGAATATGCTTTACATGTCTATATAATTTAATGAAATCCATCCAGGTATGTTCATTTGGGGCAATTTCCTTGTGAGGCATTGTGGAAATAAACTAATGATTTCAAACAGAAAGCAAAAGAAAAACTGGGGATGGTAGGAGTTCTGTTAGACAGCTATTCTGTCCTTTCGCCTAACTACTAACTTAATGCAACTTTGCAAATCTATAGTAGGTTTTAATTAGGACTACACTGCCCTGGTCCTTTGTTTATGTTTTCCTCTCATCCATTGTGGATTCTAATGCCCTCAGTACTGAATAATAAACACAAGTCTGATGCTAGGGGCTACCTAATGAACTCTATACCCTATCTCTGCATTTGTACTTTTTTTTTTCTTAATTTGTGTTAGCTTCTTTTGTCTAAAGGTAGGAACTTAAACTTCATAGTATTTATTTTCACTTGCAATAATGATCTTTTGCTTAGAATTATTTATGTACTGATAATATTGTTCCTTAATGTATTCTCAAGTGTGTTACTTGGAATCTTTCTTACAGAACTTTGGCACTGTTTCTATGTTTATATTTCTGGGTTTTTTAAAAAAATTAATTAATTATCTAAATTTTTAATATTTGAATTATTTAATTTTGTATATATCCTTTATTCTCATCAATGTTTAGCTGGAATAGCACAGGGACAAATTCCAATATTCTTACTTATCACAGCATATTACTTGGCAAGTCCTCAGATTTATCAGTATTATACTTGAAGATAAAAAACTAATAAAATAGAATAAAGACATTCAAAAGTTAAATTTAAAAATTTCATCAGTGGATTTTAATTGGGAAATATGCATGTTTCAATAAACACTATAAATTGTCCTTGGAACCTGTGCATCTTTTTTCTGCCAAATTGCATTTGGAACATTTTTACCAAATTAATTGTACAACTTCGTTAATGAGTATTCTTTGTTGCAGCTCATCATAATTTTTACAGGTCATTATGATTTTGTCATGTTATTTCAATCACTTAATTTGCATATAGCAAATCTCCACGTTACTTGTATAATTTGGTAAAAATGAGACATTAAAATAAACAAATGAGGATATGAAAATTAGTTTCTTGGAAAAACATCCCTCATTCCTCTTGAATGAGTTGTATGTCTTTGTTCAAGTTTCTGTTTGCTATTGTACATTTGTTAAATCGTGATTAATACATAGTAAACAACATAATTTGTAGGTTGTTTATGAATTTCAAGTACACAGGAGGTTTTTTCTGAAATAAATATGATCAGATAGCAGATCTTGATTTGATAACTTCAAACTGAAATATATAGCTCTTTCACTTAAAATCAAGCCTACAAAAATTGTAGAGATACAGAAGGCACTGATTTATTTGGTGTTTTTAAGAACAAATGTGAAAATGCGATTGATAAAATTATTATTTATACACATACGTATGTTTATAAATATATATATATTTGTTTGTGTATGTAAGTATATTTCTCCTAAATCCCTCTGTTCAGTCTGATTTCTTCTATAATCTAGTGTCGAGAGGTGAACATTCATAATGTATCCATGGTTGTGACCAAAATTTCTGATTGTAATTAGTCCATGTATTATTTCTTTGTTTTACATTAGATTAACAGAAAAAATACTCAAATAAAATAGATTATTCCCTAAATGGGTCAGAATTATTTATATAGAAGATCTTATGAAAAATATTTAGGAAATTCAGGTTTGGAATTTGTGCATTCTGTGAATTTCCACATATGAAATCAGATAATGGTCATCTCAAAATAAATTATTTTAAGAGAAATTAAAATGACTCTAGGAAACTACATAATCTTTATTATATGAAAAGATGTAAATTTATGCATATATGGCCACCTTGTAAGTAAAATCACTTTACAAGAAACTTAATTTTTCTGAAATATAGATATGAATTCCATGTAGGCAAGGTTTGTATGTTTGTAAAAAATAAGAGAAATCACATCACGTTTGAAAATTACCTTGGTCACATGAAAAACAGCAGGCCTGACCGGGCACGATGGCTCAGACCTGTATTCCCCGCACTTTGGGAGGCTGAAGCGGGTGGCTCACTTGAGGTCGGGAGCTGAAGACCAGCCTGGCCAACATGTTGAAACCCTGTCTCTACTAAAAATGCAAAAATTAGCCGGGCATGGTGGCATGTGCCTGTAATTCCAGCTACTCGGGAGGCTGAGGCAGGAGAATTGCTTGAACCCAGGACGGGGAGGTTGCAGTGAGCTGAGATCACACCACTGTACTCCAGCCTGGGTGACACAGCGAGACTCCATCAAAAAAAAAAAAAAAAAAAAAAAAAAAAAACAGTCTTTGCCCAGATTTAGTATGCTCTTAGATTCATTAGCTCCCATACTTTCTTTTATCTGAACAATATATAAGTAGATGGAGAGCGTATTTGTGGTAAGGTCCATTGACAATCTGGATCCTGAAAGGTAATAATACATTGATATGTAGATTTTTTAGTAGCTGAGGCTGTTGAGCTGTGTATCATTTTTGTAGTGAAGTACTGAATTACCACAAACTTGGCAGCTTACAATAACAAAAGTCCATCATCTCACAGACCTGTAAGTTAGAAGTCCTATATGGGTCTCATTGAACTAAAATCCCAGTGTTGAAAGGGCTACAGTGTTCCTCTAGAGGCTACAAAATATAATTTATTTCCTTGAGTTTTTCAGCTTCTAGAGGCTGTCGACATTCCTTAACTCTTGGTCCCCATCCGCCGTCAAAGCCAACAAAGTTTTATCTCTCTGATCATTCTTCCATAGTCACATCCCTCTTTCTGACCACAGCCAGAAATGATTCTCTGCTTTTAAGTACCCATGCGACTACATGCCCAACCGAATAACCAGGATAATGTCTTCATCTCAAGGTACTTAATCACATCTACAAAATCGCATGCAACATGGCAGGTAGCATATTCACAGATTTTGGGGACAACAATGCAAACATCTTTGGGGGCCATCATTCAGCTTACTACAATGTGTGATGTCAGTAATAGAGCTACAGATTCACAGTAGGGTCTTTCTCAATAATGATTTTGTTCATACTGCATCTTCTAAAAGAGGGAAGTCATAAAACTTGATTATTTAGTCATGATTAGGAAAGTTTGGTATATAACACAGTAGCCATATTTTCTATAGTTGTGGCTACTGTGAAATAGGAAGCTCAGCAGCAGTCACTGGGAGGGTGCATGTCTTGGCCATGAGTAATCTCAGTAAATTCTACAAATGTGTTTCAGTAGTTGAAAACAGAAGACATTCATATGAAATTTGCCAAAAGTCCTATTCCCAGGGATTAAGTAATTATCTATTATAAATCAAAATTACTCCAGTAGTCATAAAAATTATATATTTATATGGCTAAACTCTAACGTTTTGATTTGAATAATGCTAACAAATTGTTGCAAAAAGAGGTTTGGAGAGGAAGTGAACAACTGGAACATAATTTCAGTATTATCTTCTACTTTCTGAAATTGTGACTAGGAACAAGTAATATAGCAATTCCATTTCAGGATTTACTCACAGAATGTGTTTCCTAGGCCAGACATGTGACTACCTCACTCAAACAATTAGAAAAAAAGTGATATAAAAAGTGACTAAGACCATGTATATATTCCATATTTTTTTCTCATCTTTAATTTCTTCCACAATGAGTTTTATTAAGTGTTTTGCTTTTGTTTGGGTTTATTGTCAATAATTTTCCCCCACAACATATAATATCTAGTAACATCTATGTGTGAAGACATATGCATTAAATCTGTATTAGTACTTAGAATTCCACACATTCTAACTGTGCAAATAAAGTAGGGAAATGTCTATTTAGGTTTCTGTCACTCCCATAAATATATAGATTTCATTCTCATAATATAATTACATATTGGTTGGGAGAGTAATTAGTTAAACATATAGTATTAGACATGTTATTGCATTAAATTAGACATGTTATTGCATTAACTGACCAGTTTTTCTGCATTCAAAATTATAGAGCAATTACAAAGAATAATCACAGTATAAATACTATGATTTATCCTTCAAATTTTTTATGAAAGATTGTTATATAAGATTTGGAAGCCGGGCACAGTGGCTCACACCTGTAATCCCATCACTTTGGGAGGCTGAGGTGGGTGGATCACCTGAGGTCAGGAGCTCGAGACCGGTCTGGCTAACATGGCGAAGCCCCATCTCTACTAAAAATACACAATTTACCCAGGTTTGGTGGTGGCCACCTGTAATCCCAGCCACTCGGGAGGAAGAATCTCTTGAACCCAGGAAGCGGAGGCTACAGTGAGCCGAGATCGTGCCACTGCACTCCAGCCTGGGTGACAGAGGGAGATTCTGTCGCAAAAAATAAAGAAATAAATTAAAAATTAAAAAAATTTGGAGAAATCAAACTCCTCATGGTATAGCCAAGACATCACAATCTGCGGGTGGAGAGACAGGATGACTTCGTGGATGAATTCAAATGTCAGAGAAATCAAAAGTCTACTGCAATATCAAAAAGCAAAAAGTAGGCTGAATTAGTTTGACTTTATTATCATATATTTAAAAGTATTTCAGTACACAGGTTTGTTCATCCCTGCTTTTATCTCTTCTTAATATCACTTAGGAGCCATATTTGTTATTAATAACAGTTTAATATATTAGCCTACTGTACCATATTGATGTAAAACAACAGTCAGGATTTGTAGTTTCTTGAGTAACTTGTTGATTAAATGAAAACCTACCACTTCCGTATGTTTAGCAAATATTTTTAGATGTTTAAAAATCTTCTTATGAATAATTCAAAATCTCTTTGTCTGTTCCAATCAAGGCAAACTGATGTAGTTCCTGCTCTGCTTTTTTAAACTAACTTTTCTACTGAAAAATTCTATCTGTCAATAGAGTTCTTAAAAGGATTTTTATTAAGCCTTCCACAGATACTCTGATGTTAAAATCAGGTCTGAGTAAACAGGTGCATTCTGTGTAGTTAAAATTAAATACTGCTATAAATATGCCCAGTGGTGTAATACAATTTACTAGTCACTTCAGAGCTGATATGAAGGTCAAAAGGTACTTGGCAACATCGTTTGGAATCAGGATTACTTGTAGTTTATTTATTCTTGAGAAGTATTGTAATGTCTGTGTATAAAGTGCATTATTCCTTAGAAACTGCCTCGGTCAAATAACACAGGCTTAAGATTCTCATTTTCTATGCCTTTATGCTGTGTACATGCGGAGTCAATCCATTGTTGTTATACAGCCAATTATAGGACCAAAACATAATTTGCATTTCTTTTCTCCTTTTTAGTCATAATCTTGATGATTATAGCCAAGCTCTGTTTTGTAATTTTAAAGAAATCCCCTAATTGTACTTCCAGAGGCCATTTTAATTATTCTCATGATATCTGTGTTAGGTAGGTGAAAATAGTCACTAACGGCCATAAATTATAACTAAGAAGTATGTGGCCATAGCAATGTGTTAGGAGACACATACTTACGGGATTGTTATTTAAATTGATTAGCATTGCTTCATCCATACACCAGTGGTTCTCAACTGTCCATCAGAGTAACCTAGCAAGTTTAATAGTTTAGATACTCAGGTTCATGCCCAGAGACGGTTCTCATTTTCTATCTGTCTCTGTCTCTACCTGATGCCCAGAGATTATTCATGTCCACAGATGGTTCACTTTGTCTATCTGTATCTCTATCTCTATCTCTCTCTATCATGTCCTGCTTCCAGATGATACAAATTTGCAGCTAAGGCTGAGAAATGCTGATCTAGGTGAGAATGTACCAAGCAGAAAGATTGAGTGAATTATCAGTGACCACAAAGTCATTTCGTGTTTGATTTGACTGAAAACTAGTTCTCAGCATTTTAACAGATTTTCCTCTAAAGATGTAAGACAGAGTTTGCATTTTGAGACAAGGACACAGAGGAAACATTTATTCAATCTAATTAACAGCAGGAAATAAATGGGTATTGCCCATTAGATTGTAATAGTCATTAAAAAAGGACTAATGCCTGTTTTGAAAGCTTTACAAACATATTTGAGTGATTGAATAAATAAATAAATAAATACACATTTGATTTTATACATCTCAGCTTCAGTACATTGTGATGAATTAGAAAAAGAAAAAAAACTCGTTATACTTTCCATTTCCAAAATATATTTAAAAGTAAAAATATTAACAAAATTCAATTTCCGATGATTACTATTACTTCACAATAAATGCATAAAAAATTCTGTAATAATTCACGAAAACTCTGTACTTAACAGGAAACAACCATCATTGGTATTATATAGACCTTGCATTATTTATACCAAATGATGTTTTCTTTTTTTTATTTTGCAGGTTTAATAAAGTATAATTGAAAAATTGTGTGATTAATGTATACTATGTAATTATTTGATGTGTGTACATTTTGTGAAATGATAACCATGATCAAGTCGGTTAACACATCTATAACACACCTAGTTTGCTTTGTTTTGCTTTTGTTTTTGTTTTTAATTTCAACTTTTAGTTTAGATATAAGAGTACATATACAAGTTTGTTACACAAGTCTATTGTGTGATTCTGAGGTTTGGGGTACGCATCACCTCACCCAAGCAGTAAGCATAGTACATGATAGCTAGTTTTTCAATTCACCCTTTTTTTCTCCCCCGTCTTGAAGTCTACAGTGTCTATTTTTCCCACGTTTATGTCCTTGTGTGCTCAGTATTTAGTTCACACTTATAAGTGGGAACATGCCGTATTTGGTTTTGTATTCCTGCACTAATTTGTTTAGTATTATGACCACCAACTGCATCCATGTTTCTGCAAATAACGTGATTTTGTTCTTTTCTCCATGGCTCTGTAGTACTCCATAATGTATATATACCACATTTTCGTTACCCGATCCACCACCACTAATGAGCATCTCAGTTGATTCCGTATCTTTGCTGTTGCGAACAGCACAATGATGAACATGTAGGTACATGTGTCCATTTGGTAGAATGATCTATTATTTCTTTGGGCATATATGCAATGATAGCATTGCTGGGACAAATTGTAGCTCTATGATAAGTTATTTGAGAAATCTCCAAACTACTTTCCACTGTGACTGAACTAATTTTTATACCCAGCAACAGTGTATACGCATTCCCTATTCTCCACAGCCTTGCTGGCATCTGTTATTATTTTCTTTTTACTTGTTAATAATAGCCATTGTGAGTGGCATGAGATGGTATCTCATTGTGGTATAGATTTGCATTTCTTTGATGATTAGTGATGTTGAACATTTTTTTGTTTCTTGGCCACTTGTATGTCTTCTATTGAGAAGTTAACATCTATTGCCTATTTATTAATGAGGTTGGTTTTCGTTTCTTGATTTGTTTAAGTTCATTATAGATTCTGGATATCAGACTTTTGTCAGATGCAAGGTGATTTGTAAATATTTGTGAGTCTTTTCTCCTACTCTATAGATTGTCTGTTTACTTTGTAAATAGTGTATTTTTCTGTGCAGAAGCAATTTAGTTTAATTACATCACACCTGTCAATTTCCTTTTCATTGAAATTGCTTCTGGGGACTTAGCCAAAAATTATTGGCCATGGCCAACGTCAAGAAGGGTATTTTCTAGTTTTTTTTCTAGGATTTTAGTTTGAGGACTTACCTTACAAACTTTGATCAACCTTGAATTAGCTTTTGTATACGGTGAAAGTTAGGGGTCCAGGTTCATTCTTCTGCATGTGACTAGCCAATTATTCCAGCACCACTTATTAAATAGGTAATCCTATCCCAATTGCTTATTATTGTCCACCTTGTTGAAGATCAGGTGATTGCAAGTGTGAGTCTTTATTTCCGAGTTTTTTGTTTTTACCATTGATCTACATGTGTGTTTTTGTACAAGTATTATGCTATTTTTGTGACTGTGGCCTTATAGTATAGTATGAACGTTGGTAGTACAATGTTTCTGGATTTGTTCTATTTACTTAGAATTGCATTGGTTATTTAGGATCTTTTTAGGTTCCATATGACATTGGTAGTTTGCTAGGAATAGTGTTGAATCTTTAAATTGCTTTGGGCATTATGGCTATTTTTATGATATTGATTTTTCCTATCCATGAGCATGGGATGCTTTTCCATTTATTAGTGTCATCTTCTTTATCTATTTGGATGCCTTTCATTTCTTTCTTTCACTTTATTACGCTGGCTAGGACTTCCAGTATATATTGAATAGGAGTGGTGAGAGTGGGCACCTTTGTCTTGTTGCAGTTCTCAAGGGGAATGGTTCCAGCTTTGGCCTACTTGATGTTGGCTATGAATTTACCATAGATGGCTTTTATTATTTTGACATATGTTTTGTGATGCCAACTTTGTTGAGAGTTTTTTTTTTTTTTAATCATGGAGGGATGTTGGATTTTATCAAAAGTCTTTTTTTATATCTATTGAAATAATCATACAGTTTTACTGTCTAATTCTGTTTATGTGGTGAATCATATTTATAGATTTGTATTGGTTGAAACAACTTTGCATCACAGGAATAAAACCTTCTTGATCATTGTGAATTATCTTTTTGATGTGCTGCGGGATACAGTATAGTATTTTTATGGCTATGTTCATCAGGAATACTGACCTGAAGTTTTGTTTTTTTTTTTTTTTTTTTTTTACTGTGTCTCTGCTGCCAGATTGTGGTATCAGGTTGATGCTGGTTTCATAAAATTAGTTAGGAAGGAGACCCTCCTCAATTTTTTGGAGTAGTTTCAGTAGGATTGATGTTAGTTCTTCTTTATACATATGAGATAATTTGGCTGTAAATCCATCTAGTCCAGGGCTAGTTGGATAGGTAGGTTTGGTTGGTAGATTTTTTGTTACTGATACAATTTCAGAACTTGATATTGGTCTATTCAGGATTTTATTTTTTCCTAGTTCAATTTTGAGATATTATCTGTTTCCAGGGATATACCTATTGTCTCTAGATTTTGTAATTTTTGTGCATAGAGTTGTTCATAGTAGTCTGAGATATTTTGTATTTCTGAAAAATCAGTTGTAATATTACTTTCTAATTTCTGATTGGATTTTCTTCTTGTGCTATTGTTGTTAATTCAGAAAGTGCTATACCAATCTTATTTGTTTGAATAACCAATTCTTGGTTTTATGTATCTTTTGTATGGATTTTTGCACCTCAATTACATATAGTTCTTCTGTAGTTTATTTTATTTTTTTTTTTATGTTATGTTATGTTATGTTATGTTATGTTATTTTTTGAGATGGAGTCTCACCCTGTCACCCAGTCACCCAGCTAGAGGGCAATGGCGTGATCTTGGCTCACTGCAGTTTCCAACCTTCCAAGTTTGAGCAATTTTACTGCCTCAATCTCCCGTAGCAGGGATTACAGGCACGCACCACCATGCCCAGATAATTTTTTGTATCTTTAGTAGAGACAGGGGTTCACCATGTTGGCCAGGCTTGTTTCAAACTCTTGACCTCGTGATCCACCTGCCTCGGCCTCCCAAAGTGCTGGGGTTACAAACATGAGCCACTGCGTCCATCCTAGTTATTTTTACTGATAATTTGAGATCTTTCTAACTTCTTGATGAAGGTGGTTAGGGCTATAAGCTTTTCTCTTACCACTGCTTTAGCTACATCCCAGAGATTTTGATACGTTTTGTCCTTATTTTCATTAATTCCAATGAATTTTTTATTTCTGACTTAATTTTGATGTTCTCTGAAGAGTTACTCAGGAGTAAATTGTTTAATTTTAATGTATTTGTGTAATTTTGAGAGATTTTATTGATATTAACTTCTATTTTTTATTGCATTCTGGTCTGAAAATGTGCTTGGCATGATACCTAATTCTTTGAATTTATTGAGACTTGCTTTATGACTGAGCATGTGGTCAATCTTAGAACATGTTCTGTTTGAAGGTCAGAAGAATACATATTCTGTGGTTGCTGGGTGGAGTGTTCTTTGAACGTCCATTAGATACATTTTGTCAAGTGTCAAGTTTAAGTCAAGTGTCAAAGTTAAGTTTATTTGTTAGAGTTCTGTTTTGATAATCTGTCTAATGCTGTCACTGGATTGTTGATGTCTTCCACTATTATTATGTGGCTAAATGAGTCTTTTGTTAGATAAAGAGGAACTTGTTTTATCAATCTGGTGCTCCAGTGTTGGGTGCATATATATTTAAGACAGTTATGTCTTCTTGTTGGATTATATCCTTTATCATTATGTAATACCTTTCTTAATTATTAGTGGTTTTAAGTCTGTTTTATCTGGTAAAGGAATAGTGATTCTTGCTCTTTTTTTGTTTTCCATTTGCTTGGTAGATCCTTCTCTATCATTTTGCTTTGAGCTTGTGGATTTCATTATAGGTCTCTTGAAGACAGAGGTCATTGGTTCTTGTCTTTTTATCCAGTCTGCCACTCTGTGTCTTTTAAGTGGGGTGTTTAATCCATTTAAAGTCAAGGTTAGTATTGATATGTGAGATTTTGATCCTTTCATCATATTGTTAGCTGAGTGTTACGTAGACTTGAACATGTAGTTGCTTTACAGTGTCTGCGGGCTGTGTGCTTAAGTGTGTTTTTGTGGTAGCAGGTGTCATTTTTCAATTTCATGTTCAGCACTTCCTTAAGGACCTCTTTTAAGTCTGGTCTAATGGAAACGAATTTCCTCAGTATTTGCTTTTCTGAGAAGAATTTTATTTCTTCATTGACGAAGCTTAGTTTGGTGGTATATGAAAGTCTTCACTGGAATTTCCTTTTTTTAACATTGCTGAAACTAAGCATAATCTCTTCTGGTTTGTAAGCCTTCTATGAGAGGTCCATTGCCAGCTTGATGAGGTTCTGTCTGCATTTAATATATATGACCTGACTCTTCTTTCTGGCAGCCTTTAAGATATTGCCTTTTGTGTTGACCTTGGTGAATCTAATTTTGAGCCTTGGGGATGGTTGACTTTTACAGCATCTGGTCAGAATGCTCTCTATTTCTTGAATTTGCATGTCCATTTCGCTAGCAAGATTAAGAAAATTATCATGGCCTATGTCCTCAAGTGTATTTTACAAGTCTTTCATTCTTTCTTGTTTTCTCCCAGGAATTGCAGTAAGTCATAGATTTGATCTCCTTATAGAATCCCATATTTCTCTAAGGTTTTGTTCGTTTTTAACTTATTTTGTATTTATTTTTTGTCTAACTAAGTCTGGTTTAAAGAACCAGTTACTGAGCTCTGGGATTCTTTCCTCAGCTTAGTCCATTTTGCTGTTAATACTTCTGATTATGTATCTTATAGTGAATTTTTGAGCTCTAGAAGTTCAGTGTGGTTTTTTCTTTAAAAAGTTACTAATC
>NW_012113919.1:10404517-10405666 GCF_000951035.1 Colobus angolensis palliatus | reverse complement strand
TGTGAGAGGGAGAGAAGTGACCCCCTCAGCAAGTCAACTTCTGGGCCTTGGGTTAGGTCCTCTCATCATTGGCATTGTGCCTCTGTTTTCCTTTTTCTCTTCTTTTCTTCTCTTCTTTCTTTTCATTTCATTTCTTTTCTTTTCTTTTCTTTTTTGCGATGGAGTCTCACTCTGTCACCCAGGCTAGAGTGCAGTGGCACAATCTCAGCTCACTGCAACCTCCGCCTCCTGGGTTCAAGTGATTCCGGTTACAGGTGCCTGAAGTCCCAGCTACTTGGGAGGCTGAGGCCGGAGAATTGCTTAAACCTGGGTGATGAAGGTTGCAGTGAGCCGAGATATCGCACTATTGCACTCCAGCCTGGGCAACAGAGTGAGACTCCATTGAAAAACAAACAAACAAACAAAAAAACGAAAACAAAAACAAAAAATGAAGAAGAAGGAGCCAATCCTGCCAACACATTCGTCTTAGACTTCTATCCTCTAGAACTAAAAGACAATACATTTCTGTTATTAAATCCACTCACTTTGTGATACTTTGTCATACCAGTCCTAGCAAGTCAGCACACAAGTGACATAATTCCTTTATGATTCTATGTCCATTAACCAAAAATGGGCACTTACGGAAGTCAGGAATTTATAATTGACAACATTGTAAGTAGGAACCAAGCAACATATTGATTTATTTGCTTTGTTTTCTTTAGAATACAGTTTTCCTAAAACATTATTAGAGTGCTACAAATGTTCAGTTTGTGAAATCATTTGAGTCTGTGAAGTTGAAAGCATGTGTGTACCATCTTTCCAATCTAAAGCACATTCACTAATACCCTGCGGGTGAGAAATCTAACATGAAAGAAGAATTTTTCTATTTTACCACCTCTTCAAAATGCAGACTTTCTAATCCCCATAGGGATGTCCGGAGAACACCAAATGAAGTTATCCATCCTAACAAGTGTTCACAATTTTGACCAACGAATGTAACAACCTACATCTAGTTGTCTGACTTATTTCTCATATGAATATTTATTAATAACTTGTCATCTTGAACAAGTTTTATTCTTAATGTATTGGGCAGTGTTAATAAATTTAGAATTAAAAATATTTCTATATGCTTGAACAAAATGTACGTCATCCTAATGCTCTTTAATCTCC
>NW_012113919.1:10394569-10397042 GCF_000951035.1 Colobus angolensis palliatus | reverse complement strand
CCGGCCACTGCACTCCAGCCTGGGCGACAGAGCCAGACTCTGTCTCAAAAAATAAAAAAAATAAAAAAAATAAGTCCGTGTGTGTATGTGTAAGTATATATAAGCACACATATATGTATGCATATGTGTATACATATGTGTACACACATATTTATATCCAAATATATGCACACATATGCTCATATATATTTTGAATACCTTCATATATAGAAATATGTACAATATGTGTATACAAACATACTTAGATACATAAAATATGTCTAAGCTTCATCATTTGGGAATCCTCCTTCAGGCTAACCCTTCTTAAAAATATTGTGTGACACTTAGAAGCCTTGGTTTAGAATTTGAATAATCCCTAACATTGGTTTTGTTAATTACTAGTTTTGCAACCTTAGGCAAATTATTTAATTTTTTAACCTTTTGTCTGTAAATTAGGAAGACACAGGTATGGTGCGTGTGTTGTGATGCTTAAAACAATGATGCTTGTGTTGTAACTAGCATGAAACTTTATACACACCAAATGCTCAAAAAAGTTTTTTTTTCCCAAAAATTATGTAGTGTGACTATTCAATACAAAAGGCACTCTATAACATAAAATCAAATTGATTAGTGCACCTCAAAGATTCAGCTGTGGAGGTATTTTTTTCTTAGTTTTTACTTTGGTCATTTTATTTATTTATTTTAAATTCACACCAAAAAAATGCATGATAGGAAAAGTAAAATTGTCCCTGCCAACATCATAGAAGTCAAGTGAGAAATTAATTATGTCATGTCTAAAGCATCACTTTGAACTCCAGGAAGTCAATTAAATTTACTTTTTTTTGTAAAAAACGAATACTCAAACCTGTCAAGTTTCTATCTAAGCTATAAGAAAAAGTTACAGTATATTCACTCATTTGTTAAAGTACATGAGTCAATGACAGTGATATTTTTTGTAATTTGTGGAGTAATTATTTTATATGTTGTATATATTATTATGTATACATAAAGTAATAGGATACCAGGTGGAAAAAAATTGTGTTCACATTAGTATTACTATGCTGGTTAAGATAATTTCAATTCAAAATCTATTAATCACCACATACTATTTTACCAGGGCTGCCACAACAAAATACCAGAGACTGGATGGCTTAAACAACAGCAATGTATTTTCCCACAGTTCTGGAGGTGGAAAGTCTGACATCAAGGTGTCAGCAGGTTTGGTTTCTGCTGAGGCCTCTCCTTGGCTTGCAGATGGCTGCCCTCTCTCAGTGTGTTCACGTGATTATCTCTTACTGTGTGCATTTGTCTGCTGTCTCTCTCTGTCTGTCTTAATCTCTTTTTATAAGGACACCAGACATACTGGATTAGAGCTCATCTTATTGACCTAATTTTTAGTTAATTGCTTCTTTAAAGACCCTGTCCCCAAATGGGTTGCATTCTGTAGTACTCAGATTTAGGGATTCAGCATATGAATTTGAGGAAGCACAGATCAGCCAATATCACATGAATTCTTTTTCTAGCAAAGAAAACATCCATTCTATTTGGAGTCTTCCTTTACTTAATAGAAAACCAGCAGAACAGTACTATGTTTATACAAATGGAAGATAATTTACTTATTCCTATATGAGAGCACTCATATGTGTTTGTATGAAAACAAAAGTCATAAAGTCACTGTATATCTGAACAAATGAAGTTTTGTATACTTTTAAGGGGATTGTCTTTCAAAGACTTAGAAAATCATTTTAAGTTTTCAGATGGAGTTAGGCCAGACTGCTGGTTGCCCACATCTAGTGTTTTGTACTTTATGATGAATTATTTCAGACTTTGAAAAAATACTATGATATTCTCTGGGAGACCTGGAGATTGAAAGATCCGCAGCAGATAGAAGAGAGGACGTCACACATAAATAAATGGATATGTGTGCTGTGTCCACCTTTTGAGTGGTAATTATCCTTGAATTTGAAGGAAGGTGACATTTTCAGGACTATTGAAGATTTTGGAATCAGGACATAGAAATGAAGAATCTGGTGAACTAAGTAAGCATCAGAGTTAAGATAAAACCAGAAAATTTTGATAGATTGTGATTAAGTAGACCTTGAACATACGAAAACTTTCAGGGATCCTGATATTTGTCTTGGACCTTTGTGACCTGAATGTAATCACCTTTGTTACCAGGGGAAGTCACTGTTTTAAATTATTATTATACTTTAAGTTCTAGGGTACATGTGCACAATGTGGAAGTTTGATACATAGGTATATATGTGCCATGTTGGTTTGCTGCACCCATCAACTCATCATTTACATTAGGTATTACTCCTAATGCTAACCCTCCCAAGCCCCCCATCCCCCACAGGACCTGGTATGTGATGCTCCCCACCCTGTATCCAAGTGATCTCCTTGTTCAATTCCCACCTATGAGTGAGAACAGGCAGTGTTTGGTTTTCTGTCCTTGTGATAGTTTGCTGAGAATGATGGTTTCCAGCTTCATCCA
>NW_012113919.1:10383439-10388339 GCF_000951035.1 Colobus angolensis palliatus | reverse complement strand
TGAAGCCTCCAGGAAAGCTGTGTTAGATATTGCAGTCAGGTCTAGGCTAAGTACTTTAAATTTTTCATTTTTATTTTATTTGGTTATAAGCGGTGTTCCGATCAGTGACAGAAGTGTCTTGGGTCCACCGTTAGCAGAATGTTGGCGAAGGGCAAATCAGCACAATCTTCTCCTCTGTGAACATGTGTGTTGATTCACGTGTACTCAAGAAAACCTACGAAGCAACCTTGAAAAGAGATTTTTCTGGCAGAGGTAATAACCAGATACCTGGATAGATGTTATGATTCTGCAAATGGCTTTCAAGGAGACTTCAGAAATGACTTGCAGAAGAGAATTTTGCAGAAAAAAAAAAAAAGAAAATTTAATTGACTCTAACACAATAGAAAACCAGTCATTAATTGTAATAACTCTCTAGTGTTGATAATCTAAGATATGAGCATGCCTCAGAATTAGGACCAGTTCATACTATACTAAAAAATAAATAATTATCTGAAATGATATGGTGTTAATAGGTCACATTAAAATGAGGAACACTCATTTTGCTTCTATTATCATTATCATCAAGTCATTCACAGCTAAAATATCTGGAATTGGTTCATACAGATATTTACATTAGTCACTAAACACTCATTTGGATAGTCAGCTGCACTAAAGCAAAATATGTATTATACAGATTACCTTAATTACTGAAAACACATGGTGGGGTATTTCTGCTTTCATGAAACAGCCAATAAAAGTTTCTGAATTTTGAAAAGCCCAATTCACTATGGTATTATAGTCCATAGAGAAAAGAAGCCCCTGGCATTTCCTTCTTTATCGTAACTATGTTGCATTTCAATTATTATTCTACTAAATCATTAAACAGACGCTTCAGGCTTTGCTATGATGGTAGAATTGATTTCCACATGGCTTTGATGTCCCAAGAACATGACCTCGTCAGTGTAACTCTAACCTTGAGATGCCTCTTCATTTCCTTTTAGTAACTAGAGACTAAATTCCTCAGACACATTCTGGAATCCAATGCTCTATATGTCTAATGTGTTAGAAGCTCCATTAGGATGTAATAAGGTTTTAGCCACATTCCCCGCAGCACTTTCGGGGTACTGCTGCTTCATGAGATTTTTCTCTAAAGTAACCTTTCAAAGTCAGCCACAAAAGCTGTTATTCTAGATCATACTGGCATCTGACCTTTGTAAACTTACAAAAAAAAAAAAGTAGGAAAAAGGAAGATGCTAAGGGAGACACAGTTATCTTTTTCAAAATGCAGCTAAACCCACAAGCTACAGAGATATCATGACCTATAAAGTTCAGAGCTGTGTTGATTCTAACAATTACCCACAGCTATTATGATTTCCTCCCATCACTAAAACTGTCATTGCTAAGATAATTGCTCCAGTTTGAGAAGGTAGAAGATTTAACAAGTAACTATTAAGTAAAGGATAGGAAGAAGAAGGGGAGAGGTTTATATGATCCCCGTCCTTTCACACTGTTAATATGCCAGGTGATAAAATGTCTCCTTCACTCTGAAACACTATCACTATACAGGCACTCCTTACAGTGTTTGTTCTCAAACATATCCTCGTATTTTTTTTTTCCTTTTAAAGTGGCTCTGAGAAATGGCTAATGCACAATCTAATTATGTGATAATAAATGTTAATGACAGTATTATCAGTTGATAACTAGGCTTCATTAATGTGTCTCATTATGATTCTCAGTCCCTTGTGGAAGATTGTGAAGAAAGGACCTTAGGTATTCCAGATTCTATTTGAATATAGTAGTTACGGAGCCCATATCCAGGGAGAAAGGAAGATATCAGAGACACCTTTAAGCTGTTTCTCTAATTTTGCTTCTTCAAACCTAAGCATCCATCAATCACATCTCAAAATTTATCGTATACTTTCAGCATAATAAAAATAGTAACTATAGTAATGGTAATAGTCATGATATGACAAATAATATGTAAGATCATTTTAATTGTAACTGCTGATATATTTTGGTATAAGTATACAAGCATTTATGTCCCAAACATTACCATCTTGATTATCCATAAGCAAGTTCAAATCATTTAGAGAGGATATGCTTATTTAAAGGTGTGCACTTGTTAAATTTTGGTTCAGCTACACTATATATATATGTATATATATATTTGTTTTTTTTGAGATTGGAATCTCCCTCTGTTGCCCAGGCTGGAGTGGAGTGCAAGTGGCATTATCTCAGCTCACCGCAACCTCTGCCTCCTGAGTTCAAGTGATTCTCCTGCCTCAGCCTCTCAAGCAGCTTGGATTACAGGCATCTGTCAACATGCCCGGCTAATTTTGTATTTTTAGTAGAGACGGGGTTTCACCGTGTTAGCCAGGATGGTCTCGATCTCCTGACCTCGTGATCCGCCCGTCTCAGCCTCCCAAAGTGCTGGGATTACAGGCTTGAGCCACCGCGCCCGGCCATAATTTGTCTTATTAATAGAGTCTAGGTTAAAAAATAAGTGTAAGACATATCTGTCACACACTATATCTTGGGAGTTTTGAGAAATAAAGTGTCTATTTCAAGCAGAATACTTTGTTCAACTGTAAATAAATCAGCAAAGATGTCATGATTCCATAAGGGATCCACTCTAAATATAATGTTAAATGGAATATATCATTATATTATAGAAGTAGGGACTAGTTTGAGATTTATGTTTCTGAGTATATGTGGTTGCATTCTTATATCTAATAAAATATTCAGTTGTCTTACACTTAACATTCTTAAGGCCTAGGGCAAGAATAATAATCAAAACCTATATAGTATATGTTTACATATTTAAAAGTTATAAATCAAGTTACCAAACTGTTAAATAAAGTATTCTCTGTTCCCACTTTGATATGTATACCTTCCCAATAAAATTCAAGTTTGGAACTAGAATTCTTGGGCCCTCAATGTCCAGCACAGAATATGGGGACATAGAGAGAGTTGGTGCCCTGACCTGGTCTCACACCATGAGAGGCCTTGTGTGTATACATTTTGGGTATCTCTATTGATACGTTGAAACTCAATCTATCACTGTTGCTCTAGCAAAAAGCTTCCTATTGGCCCACAGGGCCCCTAGCTGTGCACTCTGTGTACATGGTACACCATGAAACACAGAACTAGTGGAGAGGAACATAGACACTGGAAGCAGTCTGAAAAGTCTTTGAAGACAGAAATCTAAGTCTTTATGCTCCACAGCATGATCTAAAAGGTGGTAGGTGAGGGTGAGCGGCATCATCTCCAACTAACCTCATCCCCTTGGACCTAGTAAACTCCTTGTTCTTTGGGGAGGAATGTGGCCAGAGAGAGGACCATAGTGGAACTCTTAAAAGCACAGGCTCCAAGGGAAAGGGTTCTTTTGCTCAATTATATGGGCATTCCTCTTATGGGTGTAGTTATTTGCTTATTGACATGTAATGATTTGGATTTAATAATGCTATATTGAAAGTGTAATGGCCTACAGAACTGAAGGATCACTTTTTAGCCTATATTCAACAGAAAAAAAAATGACTCATTTACAAAAATAAAGTATTTAAATTTGTAAGTTGTCATCCCTATCCACTATGGATATTAAATATATTAAATGCTGGGAGTTATATATGCACATATATGTGTGTATGTGTGTTTGTGTGTGTGTATATATACATATATAAAAAATAGTGATCAGAGAAAAAGACAAATGAAGACAAACGGTAATGAGGATAAAAATTTTCCAAACATATGAACTCCCAGATGCCATTTTGGAGGAAAATAAAAATTTCCATAGAGATCAATAGATAAGGAACAGGTATTTAAGAAAATGTGCTTGGAACAAGTGCACATAAAATAACTACAATTTACCATAAAGATCATGAAGGAAAAAATGGGATGCATGAAAAGAAGACATTATGGAATATGAGATAATCGGATGCCGAAGAAAATAATTGATTGGACTAAAATTATTCCCGTAGGCGCTCTGATTAGTACCAATTATTTAGTGGGGAGAAATATAGAGGTTGTTATTAGAAGACCCAATATGTCCACTAGACGCACTATACCCTTTATATATCATTATATATAATTATATTGATCAATTGTACAGCTTCCGGTTCAGAATAAAGTTTCATTCAGTCTCAGTACATGCATTTTCTATATATTTATAGGTATGTGTATATAATTACATATATATGTGTATATATATTATATTGAATATTGACAGATTATAATCACTTATATTAATGGGGTATAGAGTTATGCTTTAATATATGCATCCAATATGGAATGACTAAATCAAGTTCATACCCATTGCCTCTAATAATTACCATTTATTTCTCCTGTCTCACAGAAACATTGCACCCTTTCACCAATATCTCTTCATTCCTCTCAGTCCTAAATCTCTGGAAACTATTATTCTGTTCTCTACTTCTAGAATTCAACTATTATAGACTCCACATAAAAATGAGAACATATGGTATTTGTCTTTCTGTGCCTGGCTTATTTCACTTAGCATAATGTCTTTGCATTAGTCCTTTTACACACTGCTATAAAGAACTACCTGAGACTGGGTAATTTGTAAAGAAAAGAGGTTTAACGGACACACAGTTCCTGAGGCTGGGGAGGCCTCAGGAAATGTATAGTCATGGCAAAAGACAAAGGGGAAGCAAGACACATCTTATATGGTGGCAGGAGAAAGAGAGTGCGAAGGGGGAAGTGCCACACACTTTCAAATAACCAGATCTCATGAGAACTCATTCACTATCACAAGAACAGAAAAGGATGTGTGTCCCCATGATTCAGTTACCTCCCACTAGACCCTTCCCCCAACATGTTGGAATTACAATTTGAGATAACATTTGGGGAAGAGACAGAGCCAAAACATATTCTGCCCCTGGCCCCTTCAAAATATCATGTTCTT
>NW_012113919.1:10380697-10383114 GCF_000951035.1 Colobus angolensis palliatus | reverse complement strand
GTATTTGTCTTTCTGTGCCTGGCTTATTTCACTTAGCATAATGTCTTTGCATTAGTCCTTTTACACACTGCTATAAAGAACTACCTGAGACTGGGTAATTTGTAAAGAAAAGAGGTTTAACGGACACACAGTTCCTGAGGCTGGGGAGGCCTCAGGAAATGTATAGTCATGGCAAAAGACAAAGGGGAAGCAAGACACATCTTATATGGTGGCAGGAGAAAGAGAGTGCGAAGGGGGAAGTGCCACACACTTTCAAATAACCAGATCTCATGAGAACTCATTCACTATCACAAGAACAGAAAAGGATGTATGTCCCCATGATTCAGTTACCTCCCACTAGACCCTTCCCCCAACATGTTGGAATTACAATTTGAGATAACATTTGGGGAGGAGACAGAGCCAAAACATATTCTGCCCCTGGCCCCTTCAAAATATCATGTTCTTCTCACTTTTCAAAGCCAATCATGCCTTCCCAACAGTTCCCCAAAGTCTTAACTCATTCCAGCATTAAACCAAAAGTTCAGTCCAAAGTCTTTCTGAGACAAGTCCCTCCCACCTATGAGCCTGTAAAATCAAAAACAAGTTAGTTACAATGGGGGTACAGACATTGGATAAATACTCCCATTCTAAAAGGGAGAAGTTAGTCAAAACGAAGGGGCTACAGGCCCCATGCAAAGCCAAAAGCCAGCAGGGCAGCCATTAGGTCTCGAAGCTCTGAAATAATCTCGTTTGACTCCATATCTCACATCCAAAGAATGCTGATGCAAAAGGTGGGCTCTCAAGGCCTTATGCAATTCTACTCCTGTGTCTCTGCAGGGTACAGCCCCTTTGGTTGCTTTCATGGATTGGCGTTGAGTTCCGATAGCTTTTCTTGGCAGCCAGTGCAAGCTATCGGTGGATTTATCATTCTGGGTTCTGTAGCACCATGGTCCTCTTCTCACAGCTCCACTAGGCAGTGCCCCAGTGGGGGCAACATTTCTCCTGCATGCTGCCTTTGTGTAGGTTTCCATGACAGCTCCACTCCTGCAGCAGACTTCTGCCTGGCATTTCCCTATATTCTCTGAAATCTAAGCAAAGTTTCCCAAACCTCAATTCTTGTCTTCTGCATACCTGTGGGCCCAGCACTATGTGGAAGTTGCCAAGGCTTGGGGCTTGCACTCTCCCCTTTTAGCCATGGCTGGAGCTGGAGCTTTTGGAACACAGGTCTTCCCGTCCCAAGGCTGCACAGAGGACTGAGGCCCTGGGCCCAACCCAAGAAACATTTTTTCCCATCTAGGCCTTTAGGACTGTGATGAGAGGTGCTGCTGTGAAGATCTCTGAAATGCCCTGAGAACTTTTACCTCATTTTCTTGGAGATTAACATCAGGCTCCTCTTGATTTATGCAAATTTCTGCAGCCAGCCTGAATTTCTCCCCAGAAAATGTTTTTTATTTTCTTTTTTTAACCACACGGTTGTAAATTTTCCAAACTTCTAATGTCTCCTTTCCTTTTAAACATAAATTCCAATTTCAGACCACCTCTCTGTGAATGCATGTGACTGTGCGCTTTTAGAAACTACCAGGTCAGGGTGCGGTGGTGCATGCCTGTGATCCCATCTACTCAAGAGGCTGAGACAGGAGAATCGCTTGAACCCGGGAGGTAGAGGCTGCAGCCAGCCAAAATCATGCCACTGCACTCCAGCCTGGGTGACAGAGCGAAACTCTGTCGAAAAAAAGAAAGGAAGGAAGGAAGGAAGGAAGAAAGGAAGGAAGGAAGGGAGGGAGGAAGGGAGGGAGGGAAAGAAAAGAAGCTGTCAGATCAAATCTTGAATGTTTTTCTGCTTACAGATTTCTTCTGCCAGATGCCCTAACTTACTTCTCTCAAGGTCAAAGTTGAATAGATCTCTAGGAGAGGGACAAAATGTCACCAGTCTCTTGGCTAAAGCATAGCAAGAGTGACCTTTACTCCAGTTCACAATAAGTTCCTCATCTCTATCTGACACTACCTCAGCCGGGACTTTATTGCCCATATCACTATCAGCATTTTGATCAAAACTATTCAACAAGTCTCTAGGAAGTTACAAATTTTTCCATATCTCCCTGTCTTCTTCTGAGTCCTCCAAACTATTCCAGCCTGTGCCCATTGCCCAGTTCCAAAGTCACTTCCACATTTTCAGATATCTTTGTAGCAGTGCCACACTTTCCTCATACCAATTTTCTGTATTAGTCCATTTTCACATTGCTGTGAAGAACTACCTGAGACTGAGTAACTTATTAAAAAAATAAGTTTTAATTGACTCACAGTTCATGGCTGCAGAGGCCTCAGGAAAGTTACAGTCATGGTAGAAGGCAAAGGGAAAGCAAGGTACATCCTACATAGTGACAAGAGAGACAAAACAGGAAGTGCCACACACGTTCAAATAACCACATCTCGTGAGA
>NW_012113919.1:10368151-10380207 GCF_000951035.1 Colobus angolensis palliatus | reverse complement strand
CAACAAGTCTCTAGGAAGTTACAAATTTTTCCATATCTTCCTGTCTTCTTCTGAGTCCTCCAAACTATTCCAGCCTCTGCCCGTTGCCCAGTTCCAAAGTCACTTCCACATTTTCAGATATCTTTGTAGCAGTGCCACACTTTCCTCGTACCAATTTTCTGTATTAGTCCATGTTCACATTGCTGTGAAGAACTACCTGAGACTGAGTAACTTATTAAAAAAATAAGTTTTAATTGACTCACAGTTCATGGCTGCAGAGGCTTCAGGAAAGTTGCAATCATGGCAGAAGGCAAAGGGAAAGCAAGGTACATCCTACATAGTGACAAGAGAGACAAAACAGGAAGTGCCACACACGTTCAAATAACCACATCTCGTGAGAACTCTATCACTATCATGCTAACAGCCAGGGGGATGTCTGCCCCCATGATTCAATCACTTCCCACCAGGCTCCACCCCTGAAATGTGGGGATTACAATTCTAGAAGAGATTTGAGTAGGGACACGGGGCCAAAGCATATCAGTCTTCCAGGTTTATTCATTTTGTTGAAGATGACAGAACTTCCCTCTCTTAATGCTGAATAATATTCCATTTATATATATATCACCTTTTCTTTATTCATTCATCTCTCTGGTGGACACTTGGTTGATTCGTAACTTGGCTGTTATGAATGATACTTCAATATCTGGAGTGCAGATATCTCATCATCATGCTGATTTCATGTATTTTAGACATATACTCAGAAATCAGATTGCTGGATCATATGGTAATCTACTTTTTAGCTTCTCAAGGAACCTCCACACAGTTTTCTATAGTGGTTGTACTAATTTACAGTTCCACACACAAAATACAAGCATTCCGTTTTCTCCACATTGTCCCTAATACTTGTTATCTGCATTTTGTATATTTTTAATTTTCTGAGTTAAAGAAAATGTATTTAATGCAGTGAATATATATTTGGATCAGACGATCACTTCAGGGCTATTGCCACCAAGGTTCTTATGCAAGATTCTTCTTGATAAGATAGGTTGCAGAAGTAACAAAAGAGGTTTCAATAAACGTAACTTTGACTGTGTGTACTTCCTATTACTCCAGCAATGCATAATGGAGGTGAATATTAGGACTTCATGTGGATAATTTACAGAATGTAAATTTGATATTTTTATATCCAATCCATTTCTAAGTATGATATATTTTAGGGAAACATTTACTTTCTGTCTGAGTAGAACACTTACCACCGGCAAGGGAGATGATTTTTATGTCGTTATTTGCATTTGCAAAAGAACACTATCTTTTCTTTATCAAGATGTTCTTGATTCTGTGTAAAATATTTCAGAAAAATTAAAGATAAATTAAACTCAGACAATTCCCTCTTATACACCAGAAGCAAGCCCCTTGATACTCAAATAATCACATAATAATTCTTTCCTCTTTTTGTGGAAAAAGCCTATAATAAAAAGTAAATAAATTTAGTATTGACTATTAAAGTCAAGAAAGTCACAAAAAATATTGTGTTTACCATTCTCAACAAAATCTATTTTATTTATTATAATATAAGAAATATGAAATGCTTATATCTCTCATGTGACATAATTTTTAAATTTTTCTGTTGAATATTTCATGTCATTAATGAAAGTGAAACCTTTTAAAAATATATAAAAGGATGTAATCACTGCTCCTTCTTTTTGATTCATGAATGTTTAGAAATGTGCAGACAATGTGCTGTACTTTTGCAGAACACAGCAGGTCACATGCAAAACCAGTGGTCACTAGCCCTCCAACAGTGAGGTTCTGAAACTCCTCACAGCTCTACGTAAAATTTTCCCCGAAAAAGGCGATGCTCAGTGTGTTAAGGTGTAATATGATGCAATTTTTTTTGAATAGGAAATAGATAAGCATTGTAATAATTCAATGTTTGATCTCTTAGTTTTATCAAATGTATACTTTGTTAATTATTTTAAAATACTAAAATATATGTTACCTCTGTTTTTGACAGGTACCTCATATAACCTATTAATGAAGATATGAGAAGTAAATGGAGAAGTATTATAAAACTTCCTTAGCTTATATGCGTAGACTCTGGGGTTATATTCCTGAGAGCTTGCTGGAGCTGTGGAGGTTACGTATACAACATTTAGGGAGAGAGATGCTTAGCAATTTGTCCTCTGGCTAACTGACCTGTCATCCATCTCATTTTGCTGATGAAGATAGTTTTAAAATGACTTTTGTGGTTTTAAAATGACTCAAATGTAGAGGAGTTTTATCATGCTTGCCTTTTCTTTCCTTTCTTTCCTCTCTCCATCACCTCTTGGAGTCGGAAAGGACAGAGGTGAGGCTGAGAGATTTGAGTCCATTTCCTCCCCTTCCTTGCCTTGTAATGGAGAAGGCCAACCTGATAGTGACATACAGGAGATATCAAATCTCTATAGCATAAGCCCATTTTTAGGATTCATAAAACTATAACAATTTAGTGGAGAATCAATCACTTTTGTGGAAGAATTTCTCATTTCTTTCCCCAAAATAGGTCAGAATACTTAAAACAAAAACTATTTGAGAAAGTCCTCATTTGTCCTTGAATATAAAGACTGCTTAAAACAAAACAAAAATCTTGATCTGGTGATATAATTTGGATATGTGACCTCACCCAAATCTCATGGTGTACTGTAATCCCCAGTGTTGGAGGTGGGTTGTGGTGGGAGGTGATTGGATCATGGAGGTGGATCCCTCATGAATGGTTTAGCACCATTCATGCTGTTCTTGTGACAGTGAGTGAGTTCTCACAAGAAATCATTGTTTACAGGTGGATAGCGCCTCCACTCATCTCTCTCTTGCTCCTGGTCTCATCATGTGACAGGCCGGGTCCTGCCCTACTTTCGGCCACAACTAAGAGCTCCCTGAGGTCTCTCCAGAAGCAGATATCACTATGCTTCCTACACAGCCTGCAGAACCGTGAGCCAATTAAACTTCTTTTCTTATAAATTACCCAGTTTCAGGTATTTCTTTATAGCAGTGCAACAACAGCCTAATACATCTGATAATGTTTTTGGATGTGAGTATAGATAAAAATAAAGAGTTTACCAGCTTGCCAGGGATCTAGTCATCTTTACACAAAGAGCTTCAAAAATAAACTAATTAGTAAAAGGATGGCTAATCATTAGAACAACATTTCAGTGTCTGTGTGGGTGTTATATTTTATCTGTTAGTAAATATTTTATAATGAAGGAGCATGTTGCTTTCTGACTTGACATTAAAGTATCTATACTTCTGTAAAAAGTGCTTTGACCTTTAGCAATGTGGTATGATCAACGATATTATAAATTGATTTAGGTTAAAATAAAAGACACATGGGCTTATCAGTTTTAGAAGTAGACATCTGTGTGCAAAAAAAAAAAAATGTACTTCCGTGTTTCAAGCACAAAATTAAGAACACTTAATTTTTCCTTTGGAAAAAAATTGAACACGTATACCCACATACATAAACCACTCATACAGAAACACCTATGTTTTGAAGCTTTGCTTTAAAACATAACACTTTAGAAATAAAATTGTGGATAGAAGGAGACAAGTGTTTAGTATGGAAAAAAACTTGCAGCATTTATCAGTTAGAATATACTCATTAATTTGACAAAGCCAAATGTGATTACAAATTAAACTGTGTCTTAAACCAGTAATTTTCATTTGTAGCATTTAAAGCACAAAGAATAAAAAAGCATACCTGTTCTGCTGTCCTGGAAATTGGGAGTACAACATAATCATTGACAACATGAAGAGAATATAGATCAGGATGTAGGGTATTATAGATTATAGTATTATAGTTAAGAAAGATTTTTCTGAGAATAAAATATTGAAGACAAAAAAGAGCCAGTTTTAATGTGTTCCTGTGACCCCAATTTCTGAGATACTGATATGCAAGGAACTAAAATACACAAACCCATGTTTGCTAAAGATCTAATATCATTTATATCTATATACGTTTATGTAGATGTATGTATACATGCATGTATGTATGTGCATTCACATACACACAGGTCCACAACAAGTCCAACATCAGCGGGGCAAAATATATCAAATCGTAAGGGCTGCAGCTCTCCAGTGCTGAAATCTGGGTACATGGAGGCAGCCCTGCCCCCATGGCTGAGCTGGCATTACCCTAGTTGGTGCTCTCTGTGATAGCCTGTCCACATGGCAGTTCTCTGAAGGGGTCCCATCCCTATGGCAATTCTCTGCCTGGACCTTCCAGCCCTCTCAGGTCATCCTTTGAAATCTAGTCACATCCTCTCTGCTTTCCTGGGTAAAACACACACTTCACTAAGGCTGCTGATTTCACTGGTGGGGTGACTGAGGAGGAGAACTGCAGAGTGCGGGGAGTGGAGACTGCAATGTGAGGAGGCTGTTATAGGCAGTGGTGGTCTATCCTTTCATAAACTTCTGCCCCCTAAACCCTGGAATTCTGGGCTCGTGATGGGAATGGCAGCACAGACAATCTCTAAAATGCTTTCAGGGTCATTCTTCCATTGCCTTTTATAATAAGTCCTGGCTTCTGTTTAGATGACAGAATAACCCTTTCATTTATATTTGATGAATAGCAACTACTTTCCACTGATGTGGCCTATCCATACTAATCTGCTTATCCAACAGTTGGTTGGCCCACACTTGTTCTCTCCCAAACAGATTTCCTCACGTTTTCCAATGTGGATAGGCTGAAATTTTTTCAAGATTTTAAAGTTCTGCTTCCATATTGACTATAATGAATTTTAAATCATTTTTCTCTTCTCAGATTTTACTATCAGCAGGCAAGAGGAACCAGGCCACTCTTCCAATACTTTGCTCAGAAATTTCCTCAGCCAAATTTTCTATTTCAATGCTTACAATTTCTACTTTCCAGAAAACACGAGGACAATTCTGCCAAGTTCTTTACTCCTTTATTACAAGGGTGACCTTTCCTCCATTTCCAATGACATGTTCCTCATTTCAACCTGAAACTTCATCAGTGTGACCTTTACCATGCTTATTTCTACCAGCATTATATTCGTGACTACTTAGAGAGTCTCTAAGAAAATTCTAGCTTTCTCTACAACTTTTCTCCTCTCCTTCAGAGCTCATGCCAGATTCACCTTCTAAAGACCCTTTCATAGCTGTGTTGGCTTTTTCTACCATGCACCTCAAAACTCTTCTAGCCTCTACCCACTACCCAATCCCAAAACATCCCCACTTCCATATGTTTAGGTATATGTTATAGCATAGAGCACCCCCACTCCTTATTACTAATTTTCTCTTAGTCTGTTTGAATTGCTGTAATAAATTAATACATACTATGTAGCTTATAAATGACAGAAATTTATTTTTTATAGTTTTAGAGGCAGGAAAGTTTAAGATCAAGGCACCAGCAGATTAGGTATCTGATGAGGGCTAGCCTACTTGCTGTTCTATAGACATCTGTTTTTTTGCTGTAAATTCAAATGGTGGAACAGCCCTGGGGGAGGTCTCTCTCAGACTTATTTTATAAGATCACTAATTTCATTCATGAGGGCTTTACTCTGATGACCTAATCATTTCCCGAAAGCCCCACTTCCTAATACCATCATTTTAGGGCTTAGAGTTTCAACATGTGAATTTTGGAAAGGTACAAATGTTCAGACCATAACAGGTAAAATATCATTTTTCTAATTCTCCCTATGCAAATCTTTGCACATACCAAATGATATGGTTTGGCTCTGTGTTCCCACCCAAATCTCATCTTGAATTGTACTCCCATAATTCCCAAGTGTTGTGAGAGGGAGCCAGTGGGAGATAATTTGAATCATAGGGGTGGTTTTTCTCATGATAGTAAATAAGTCTTATGAGATCTGATGGTTTTATCAGGAGTTTATGCTTTTGCATCCTCATTTTCTCTTGCCCCCGGCATGTAAGAAGTGCTTGTCACATTCTGCCATGATTCTGAGGCCTCCCTAGCCTCAGAATCTTAAACTTCCTTTTCTTCCCAGTCTCAGGTATGTCTTTATAAGCACCATGAAAATGGACTAATACGATGAGTTATTGGTTAACAACAACAACTAAAAGCAAATAGGACTTTGTTATTATAGCAGTTGCCCAACTTTCAGCTCCTTTGACAAAACATGTTAATATTAAAATATGAAATGAAGTGAAATGTTTAATTAACCTCATGAATTTGCCTCCTTTAAAAATATGTGAATACACCTACACACACTATGGGAATTTTCAAAGCCTTCCTACAGCAGTAACATTTATCAGAATAAAAGTAATCATTAAAGAAAATATGGCAGGTGTTCTTGATCTTAATGATCTCTGCATGAGATATTTAAAACATTTGTAAAATTATTGGTTTTAGTAAAAATTGAGGTGAGACAAGGATGTAATAGTTAATAAAATTTCCCAATGCAGGAAGTAAATGAGGAATCACATGCTCATTCATTCCTGTCACTATATCATATAACCTGAATATATATCTATATGTATATATATACACATTCACACACATATATATGTATATATACACATATATTTGAGAGAAAGGGGGATGGGTATTGTATTAGTCTGTTTCCACACTGCTGCTGATAAAGATATGCCTGAAACTGGGCAATTTACAAAAGAAAGCGGTTTCATGGACTCACAGTTCCACATGGCTGGGGAGGCCTCACAATCATGGTGGAAGGTGAAAGGCACGTCTCACATGGCATGAGACAAGAGAACTTGTTCAGGGAAACTTCTCTTTATAAAACCATCAGATCTTACGAGACTTACTCACTATCATGAGAACAGCCAGCATGGGAAAGACCCACCCCTATGATTCAATTACCTCCTCACGGGTCCCTCCCCACAACACATGGGAACTGTGGGAGCTATAATTCAAAATGAGATTTGAGTGGGGACACAACCAAATCCTATCAGGTATTAAGTAAGTAAATATGCCATATTATTCTTTTCCCATTAAATGCATTTACTGTCAAATTTCCATTTGTCTTTTTTTCAAATCCTCTTTTCCAACATACAGATTGCTTTCCTAAAAAATGTGATTTTTTAGGAAATCCTAAAAATCCTAAAAAAATGTGATCACAAGACTACAGATGGCTATACTTAAAGTAAGAATATAAAAGACTGAAACTGATACGATCTAAAATAAAAACATAAATTCAGGAAATACAAATCAAGAGGAGAAATATTTGAGTTCCTGAATATCATAGTTCTGAAACATGCATGAATGCCAAAGTGAATTTCTAGATCTGATTTAGAAATTTATTGAATTTCTAACTCTATACCATTAGACCAAATGCTATTTCCTGTAAAAGCATTAGGTGACTTAAACAGGACTTTCACGTGAGGCAGTATTAAAATTAGGAACAATCCATTCCTTAAGTTTAATCAAATTCCAATGTTTCTGTTTAGAACAATGTGTGGGAGAAAGTGAAAAGTACTGCAGTAAGCCAAATAAGAGGACCCCAAAGATATCCAGCTCTTAATCTCTGGAGTCTATGAACATGTTATTATGTTACATGATTAAGGGAATTAAGAGTTCAGATGGAATTTGGCCTTTAAAAATGACGATTATACTGGATTATCTGGGTAGGCCTGATGTATCACAAGGATCACTGAAATATGGAAGAAGGAGTTAGGGGAGTTAGTATCACAGTGATGCAATGTGAGAAAGACTCAACTGTCCATAACTGGTTTTCAGAATAGAATGGGATCATGACCCAAAGAATCCAGGCAGCGTCTCAAAGTTGGAAAAGGCAAGAAAACAGATTCTTCCCTGGAGTTTCCAAAAATGAATGTATCCCTGTGGATACCTTGATTTTAGCACAGTGAGACATATTTTGGACCTTTGGCTTCCAGATCTGTAAGGTCATAAGTTTGTGTCATTTTATGCCAGAAAGTTTGTTGTAAGTCCTTATAGCTGCAATAGAAAATAATACAGGTGTTGATTAAAGGGAGATATCCCTAAGCAGAGTGTACTGCTCCAGAGGCATGGAGAAATCTCTATGGTACTATATCCCTGACATCTAATCTTTAAAGTTGTACAGGATCTGACAAATAAGAGAACCTTGCCCTATCATTGGGATAATTCTCTTTAGAAAACGGTGGAAGCTTTTAATGTCAAAGAGCTATGACATTTTAGCACTATGAGGTAGATTAAGATTTCTCCCTTAGGATGATAACACTCAGAGATATTGATCAGATTCTAAGGGCTTGAATTGTTGAATACTGTTTTTTTTTAAAAGAATACTCTGAGTTATACCATTTGGATGGCATTTAATGTAGAAGATTAAAAGCTGACATTATTTCAGTCTTTAAAATAAGAGACAATAATAGCAATAAAAAACACACTTTTTCTGCTTTGTTTTGTTTTTTGTTGCTCTGAATTTTGGACACTTATGAGTCAGTGAGGTTCATTGTCTGCATACAAACATGTGTTTGTAATGTATACACAAACACACACACATACACATATATGTAAATATATATGTATACACACACATAAGTTTAGAGAGAGAGAGTGAAGACTAAGAAAGGAGAAGAAACAATATTTAATGATAAAGCTATTGTAACCTTTTCAATGTGATGAAAAACAAGAATTACAAACCCAGAAGCTCAACACAGTACAATAGGATGGAAGCAAAGAGATCCAAATCAGACACATCACATTAAATGTTTAAAGCCAAAGAGAAAGAGAAAATTTGAAAACAGCAAGAAGAAAACTATTTATCATTTGTAATGAAAGCCCAAGTTAACAGTGATTTTACAACCAGAAAAAATACATGTCAGTAGGCAATTGAATAATATATTAAATGTTAAAATTAAAACCAGGCAAAAAATATCTGTCAGCAAAGATCTTATGTAAAACAAAACGATTTTCAAAACTGAAGACAAAATAAAGACATTCCCAGATAAACAAAAGCTGAGTGAATGTGTTGCTGTCAGCCCTAGTTTTACAAAATAGGCAAATAGGTTTTCAAGCTGAGAGCTAGTGATAAGTAGACAGCAATTCAAATTCACATGATAGGTCAGACATGGTGGCTCACACCTGTAATCCCAGCACTTTGGGAGGCCAAAGCAGGTAGATCGTTTGAGGTCAGGAGTTCTAAACGAGCCTGACCAACATGCGGAAACTCTCTACCAAAAATACAAACATTAGCAGGCGTGGTGGTGCGCACCTATAATCCCAGCTACTTGAGCAGCTGAGGCAGGAGAATCACTTGAAGCCAGGAGTCGGAGGTTTCAGTGAGCCAAAACCACGCCCCTGAACTCCAGCCTGGGCAACAGAGTGAGACTCTGTCTAAAGAAAAAAAAAAAATCACAATACTGGTAAAGATAATTATGTAGATCACTATAAAATACAATTATATAGTTATATAGATCACTATAAAATATATAAGATGCAATATAATAATTGAATATTTCTTCTACTCTTTTTTATAGTTGATTTTAAAAGCAATTGTATGAAATAACATTTGTATATTTGTATTTATTGAGCCAATAATGTAAAAATGCAATATATTTGACAATAACAGCACAAAGAGTGTGGGTGGAAACAAAGCATACTATATTGGAGTGAAGAACCTGTATCAGATCCTTTTTTTTAATTTTATTTTGAGATGGAGTCTCACTCTTGTCGCCCAGGCTGGAGTGCAGTGGCATGATCTAGGCTCACTGCAACCTCTGCCTCCCTGGTTCAAGCAATTCTCCTGCCTTAGCCTCCCGAGTAGCTCGGATTACAGGCATCTGCCACTATGCCAAGCTAATTTTTGAATTTTTAGTAGAGATGGGCTTTCAACATGTTGGTCAGACTGGTCACCAACTCCTGACCTCAAGTGATCCACCCACCTTGACCTCCAGAGTTGTTGGTGTTACAGGCGTGAGACACCACAACCGGCCCTTGTATCAGATCTCCACAGAGAGAAATGAAGAGAAATAGAAATGGTAAGTAATAATGTTTGTTGGGGTTATAACACCTATGGGTCCACTATGTATGAGAATGATAACATTCAAAAGGGAAGGGAGGAATTAAGCTCTACAGAAATAAAACTGCTGTGTTACACTGGATCTAAGTCAGTATAATCTAAATTGTATGAAAGTTAATATTCATATTTTACACCCTGAAACCATCACTAAGAAAATATCTAAGGAATATTATTAAAAATCACTAAAAGAATTAAATATTATACTAGAATATATCCACTTAATATGAAACAGTAAAAAGGAAACAAGTACAACAACGCATGAAGGATATAGAAAGAGATAGAATACGGATGATATATTAGATATCACTCCAATATATCAGTTACAGCATTAAATGTGAATAGATTAAGCAATATAATTAAAAGTCAAAGATTATGAGTTTCAATGAATACAATCAATATCCAGCTATAGGTTTACAAGGGAGAATCAGAAATAAAAATGCATTTTAAATAAAAGGATGAAAGGATATACCATGCAAAGAGCAATCATGAGACCTGCAATGAAACTTTTAAAATGCTGCTAGAAAGGCCGGGCACAGTGGTTCCTGCCTGTAATCCCAGCAGTTTGGGAGGTGAAGGCAGGCAGACCACTTGAAGTCAGGAGTTCAAGACCAGTCTGACCAACATGGTGAAACCTCATCTCTACTAAAAATACAAAAAATTAGCTGGGTATGGTGTTGGGCGCTTATAACCCCAACTACTCAGGAGGCTGAGGCAGGAGAATTGCTTGAACCTGGGAGACGGAGGTTGCAGTGAGCCAAGATAGCATCACTGCACTCCAGCCTAGGTGACAAAGCAAGACTCCGCCTCAAATAACAAAAATAAAATTTAAAAAATTATTGTCAGAGAGAAGGAGGGACAGTGCATAATGCTAAGAGTCAATAGATTTGGGAATATATAAAATTTAGGTAAGCATTTTACAACAGAATCCAAAGATACTTTAGATAAATGTTGACAGAATTGAAGGAAAGAATAGACAATTCAACAATAGTAGTTGGAGATTTTAATACCTCTTTCAATGAGGATAAAACAAGGAGACAGATCAATAAAGACAAAGATTTTAACACACAACTAACTGTAACACACATCTGTAGGACACTCCATTGAGCAAAAGCAGAATACATATTTTTTTTCAAGTGTACATGGAACATTTTTAAAAGCCTCAATAAAATTGTTTAAAATTTCAATAATACAAATTATATTCTTCAACCTCAAAGAAATTTAAATAATCATCAAAAGGAAATTTGAGAAATTTACAAATATGCAGATATCAAACAAAAGTTTCTTAAATAACCAGTGGGTCAAAAAAGAAATTACAAGAAAGGTTTCAAAATGCTTTGAGATGACTATAATGTAAATATAAAATAGTAAAAAGTATACAAAAAACTAAAGCAGTTTTCAGAGTGAAACATATAGGTATGAACATTTACATTAAAAAGAACAATATCTAAAATAAATAACCTAAAATATAAGTTTGTTCTAAGAGAAAATTTGTAGAAATAAATTAAAAATATGATCATTTTGAGATATTGGAAAAATAAGAGTTATTTATGACAAACCCACAGCCAATATCATAATGAATGGGCAAAAACTGGAAGCATTCCCTTTGAAAAGTGGCACAAGACCAGGATGTCCTCTCTCACCACTCTTATTCAACATAGTGTTGGAAGTTCTGGCCAGGACAATCAGGCAGGAGAAAGAAATAAAGGGTATTCAGTTAGGAAAAGAGAAAGTCAAATTGTCCCTGTTTGCAGATGGCATGATTGTATACTTAGAAAACCCCATCATCTCAGCCCAAAATCTCCTTAAGCTGATAAGCAACTTCAGCCAAGTCTTGGGATACAAAATCAATGTGCAAAAGTTACAAACATTCTTATACACCAATAACACACAAACAGAGAGTCAAACCATGAGTGAACTCCCATTCACAGTTGCTTCAAAGAGAATAAAATAGCTAGAAATCCAACTTACAAGGGATGTGAAGGACCTCTTCAAGGAGAACTACAAACTATTGCTCAATGAAATAAAAGAGGACACAAACAAATGGAAGAACATTCCATGTTCATGGATAGGAAGAATCAATAT